>NW_027209742.1:0-10253 GCF_027789765.1 Dendropsophus ebraccatus | reverse complement strand
TGGAGTGCAGACAAGGTTTTTTTCTCGGTCCCTATTAAGAGGTAGGAGTTAAACAAGCTTAGGTCTGCGGTGCCCAGGGGGGACCCCATCCAGCCCGCACTGAGTTTCATTCCTACCACCTTAGGGAAAAAAGTCATTATTTGAGGCTTAGAAGTCATTTCTGCAATTCCCATAGAAAATCAACGGCGTCTCTAATTCAATTGTGTGGAGCGCATATCAGGTGGGTTTTCTCTGCCGGCTTAAGAGATACACGTGAAACTAAAGCCGATCCTGGGTGCCTAGGGTGCCTGTCATCCAATCCGCACTGAATTTCATTTCTAGCACATAGCCAAAAAATCGCCCCATTGACTTACATTGGAGTGCAGAAAAGGTCATTTTTTCTCGGTCCCTTTAAGAGGTAGGAGTTAAACAAGCTTAGGTCTGCGGTGCCCAGGGGGGACCCCATCCAGCCCGCACTGAGTTTCATTCCTACCACCTTAGGAAAAAAAAGTCATTATTTTGAGGCTTAGAAGTCATTTCTGCAATTCCCATAGAAAATCAACGGCGTCTCTATTCAATTGTGTGGAGCGCATATCAGGTGGGTTTTCTCTGCCGGCTTAAGAGATACACGTGAAACTAAAGCCGATCCTGGGTGCCTAGGGTGCCTGTCATCCAATCCGCACTGAATTTCATTTCTAGCACATAGCCAAAAAATCGCCCCATTGACTTACATTGGAGTGCAGAAAAGGTCATTTTTTCTCGGTCCCTTTAAGAGGTAGGAGTTAAACAAGCTTAGGTCTGCGGTGCCCAGGGGGGACCCCATCCAGCCCGCACTGAGTTTCATTCCTACCACCTTAGGAAAAAAAGTCATTATTTTGAGGCTTAGAAGTCATTTCTGCAATTCCCATAGAAAATCAACGGCGTCTCTATTCAATTGTGTGGAGCGCATATCAGGTGGTTTTCTCTGCCGGCTTAAGAGATACACGTGAAACTAAAGCCGATCCTGGGTGCCTAGGGTGCCTGTCATCCAATCCGCACTGAATTTCATTTCTAGCACATAGCCAAAAAATCGCCCCATTGACTTACATTGGAGTGCAGAAAAGGTCATTTTTTCTCGG
The DNA here is from genome assembly GCF_027789765.1 of Dendropsophus ebraccatus. Lineage (NCBI taxonomy): Eukaryota > Metazoa > Chordata > Amphibia > Anura > Hylidae > Dendropsophus > Dendropsophus ebraccatus. The sequence goes on along the minus strand of NW_027209742.1, from coordinate 9,156 downwards.
TCCCTTTAAGAGGTAGGAGTTAAACAAGCTTAGGTCTGCGGTGCCCAGGGGGGACCCCATCCAGCCCGCACTGAGTTTCATTCCTACCACCTTAGGAAAAAAAGTCATTATTTTGAGGCTTAGAAGTCATTTCTGCAATTCCCATAGAAAATCAACGGCGTCTCTATTCAATTGTGTGGAGCGCATATCAGGTGGGTTTTCTCTGCCGGCTTAAGAGATACACGTGAAACTAAAGCCGATCCTGGGTGCCTAGGGTGCCTGTCATCCAATCCGCACTGAATTTCATTTCTAGCACATAGCCAAAAAATCGCCCCATTGACTTACATTGGAGTGCAGAAAAGGTCATTTTTTCTCGGTCCCTTTAAGAGGTAGGAGTTAAACAAGCTTAGGTCTGCGGTGCCCAGGGGGGACCCCATCCAGCCCGCACTGAGTTTCATTCCTACCACCTTAGGAAAAAAAGTCATTATTTTGAGGCTTAGAAGTCATTTCTGCAATTCCCATAGAAAATCAACGGCGTCTCTATTCAATTGTGTGGAGCGCATATCAGGTGGGTTTTCTCTGCCGGCTTAAGAGATACACGTGAAACTAAAGCCGATCCTGGGTGCCTAGGGTGCCTGTCATCCAATCCGCACTGAATTTCATTTCTAGCACATAGCCAAAAAATCGCCCCATTGACTTACATTGGAGTGCAGAAAAGGTCATTTTTTCTCGGTCCCTTTAAGAGGTAGGAGTTAAACAAGCTTAGGTCTGCGGTGCCCAGGGGGGACCCCATCCAGCCCGCACTGAGTTTCATTCCTACCACCTTAGGAAAAAAAGTCATTATTTTGAGGCTTAGAAGTCATTTCTGCAATTCCCATAGAAAATCAACGGCGTCTCTATTCAATTGTGTGGAGCGCATATCAGGTGGGTTTTCTCTGCCGGCTTAAGAGATACACGTGAAACTAAAGCCGATCCTGGGTGCCTAGGGTGCCTGTCATCCAATCCGCACTGAATTTCATTTCTAGCACATAGCCAAAAAATCGCCCCATTGACTTACATTGGAGTGCAGAAAAGGTCATTTTTTCTCGGTCCCTTTAAGAGGTAGGAGTTAAACAAGCTTAGGTCTGCGGTGCCCAGGGGGGACCCCATCCAGCCCGCACTGAGTTTCATTCCTACCACCTTAGGAAAAAAAGTCATTATTTTGAGGCTTAGAAGTCATTTCTGCAATTCCCATAGAAAATCAACGGCGTCTCTATTCAATTGTGTGGAGCGCATATCAGGTGGGTTTTCTCTGCCGGCTTAAGAGATACACGTGAAACTAAAGCCGATCCTGGGTGCCTAGGGTGCCTGTCATCCAATCCGCACTGAATTTCATTTCTAGCACATAGCCAAAAAATCGCCCCATTGACTTACATTGGAGTGCAGAAAAGGTCATTTTTTCTCGGTCCCTTTAAGAGGTAGGAGTTAAACAAGCTTAGGTCTGCGGTGCCCAGGGGGGACCCCATCCAGCCCGCACTGAGTTTCATTCCTACCACCTTAGGAAAAAAAGTCATTATTTTGAGGCTTAGAAGTCATTTCTGCAATTCCCATAGAAAATCAACGGCGTCTCTATTCAATTGTGTGGAGCGCATATCAGGTGGGTTTTCTCTGCCGGCTTAAGAGATACACGTGAAACTAAAGCCGATCCTGGGTGCCTAGGGTGCCTGTCATCCAATCCGCACTGAATTTCATTTCTAGCACATAGCCAAAAAATCGCCCCATTGACTTACATTGGAGTGCAGAAAAGGTCATTTTTTCTCGGTCCCTTTAAGAGGTAGGAGTTAAACAAGCTTAGGTCTGCGGTGCCCAGGGGGGACCCCATCCAGCCCGCACTGAGTTTCATTCCTACCACCTTAGGAAAAAAAGTCATTATTTTGAGGCTTAGAAGTCATTTCTGCAATTCCCATAGAAAATCAACGGCGTCTCTATTCAATTGTGTGGAGCGCATATCAGGTGGGTTTTCTCTGCCGGCTTAAGAGATACACGTGAAACTAAAGCCGATCCTGGGTGCCTAGGGTGCCTGTCATCCAATCCGCACTGAATTTCATTTCTAGCACATAGCCAAAAAATCGCCCCATTGACTTACATTGGAGTGCAGAAAAGGTCATTTTTTCTCGGTCCCTTTAAGAGGTAGGAGTTAAACAAGCTTAGGTCTGCGGTGCCCAGGGGGGACCCCATCCAGCCCGCACTGAGTTTCATTCCTACCACCTTAGGAAAAAAAGTCATTATTTTGAGGCTTAGAAGTCATTTCTGCAATTCCCATAGAAAATCAACGGCGTCTCTATTCAATTGTGTGGAGCGCATATCAGGTGGGTTTTCTCTGCCGGCTTAAGAGATACACGTGAAACTAAAGCCGATCCTGGGTGCCTAGGGTGCCTGTCATCCAATCCGCACTGAATTTCATTTCTAGCACATAGCCAAAAAATCGCCCCATTGACTTACATTGGAGTGCAGAAAAGGTCATTTTTTCTCGGTCCCTTTAAGAGGTAGGAGTTAAACAAGCTTAGGTCTGCGGTGCCCAGGGGGGACCCCATCCAGCCCGCACTGAGTTTCATTCCTACCACCTTAGGAAAAAAAGTCATTATTTTGAGGCTTAGAAGTCATTTCTGCAATTCCCATAGAAAATCAACGGCGTCTCTATTCAATTGTGTGGAGCGCATATCAGGTGGGTTTTCTCTGCCGGCTTAAGAGATACACGTGAAACTAAAGCCGATCCTGGGTGCCTAGGGTGCCTGTCATCCAATCCGCACTGAATTTCATTTCTAGCACATAGCCAAAAAATCGCCCCATTGACTTACATTGGAGTGCAGAAAAGGTCATTTTTTCTCGGTCCCTTTAAGAGGTAGGAGTTAAACAAGCTTAGGTCTGCGGTGCCCAGGGGGGACCCCATCCAGCCCGCACTGAGTTTCATTCCTACCACCTTAGGAAAAAAAGTCATTATTTTGAGGCTTAGAAGTCATTTCTGCAATTCCCATAGAAAATCAACGGCGTCTCTATTCAATTGTGTGGAGCGCATATCAGGTGGGTTTTCTCTGCCGGCTTAAGAGATACACGTGAAACTAAAGCCGATCCTGGGTGCCTAGGGTGCCTGTCATCCAATCCGCACTGAATTTCATTTCTAGCACATAGCCAAAAAATCGCCCCATTGACTTACATTGGAGTGCAGAAAAGGTCATTTTTTCTCGGTCCCTTTAAGAGGTAGGAGTTAAACAAGCTTAGGTCTGCGGTGCCCAGGGGGGACCCCATCCAGCCCGCACTGAGTTTCATTCCTACCACCTTAGGAAAAAAAGTCATTATTTTGAGGCTTAGAAGTCATTTCTGCAATTCCCATAGAAAATCAACGGCGTCTCTATTCAATTGTGTGGAGCGCATATCAGGTGGGTTTTCTCTGCCGGCTTAAGAGATACACGTGAAACTAAAGCCGATCCTGGGTGCCTAGGGTGCCTGTCATCCAATCCGCACTGAATTTCATTTCTAGCACATAGCCAAAAAATCGCCCCATTGACTTACATTGGAGTGCAGAAAAGGTCATTTTTTCTCGGTCCCTTTAAGAGGTAGGAGTTAAACAAGCTTAGGTCTGCGGTGCCCAGGGGGGACCCCATCCAGCCCGCACTGAGTTTCATTCCTACCACCTTAGGAAAAAAAGTCATTATTTTGAGGCTTAGAAGTCATTTCTGCAATTCCCATAGAAAATCAACGGCGTCTCTATTCAATTGTGTGGAGCGCATATCAGGTGGGTTTTCTCTGCCGGCTTAAGAGATACACGTGAAACTAAAGCCGATCCTGGGTGCCTAGGGTGCCTGTCATCCAATCCGCACTGAATTTCATTTCTAGCACATAGCCAAAAAATCGCCCCATTGACTTACATTGGAGTGCAGAAAAGGTCATTTTTTCTCGGTCCCTTTAAGAGGTAGGAGTTAAACAAGCTTAGGTCTGCGGTGCCCAGGGGGGACCCCATCCAGCCCGCACTGAGTTTCATTCCTACCACCTTAGGAAAAAAAGTCATTATTTTGAGGCTTAGAAGTCATTTCTGCAATTCCCATAGAAAATCAACGGCGTCTCTATTCAATTGTGTGGAGCGCATATCAGGTGGGTTTTCTCTGCCGGCTTAAGAGATACACGTGAAACTAAAGCCGATCCTGGGTGCCTAGGGTGCCTGTCATCCAATCCGCACTGAATTTCATTTCTAGCACATAGCCAAAAAATCGCCCCATTGACTTACATTGGAGTGCAGAAAAGGTCATTTTTTCTCGGTCCCTTTAAGAGGTAGGAGTTAAACAAGCTTAGGTCTGCGGTGCCCAGGGGGGACCCCATCCAGCCCGCACTGAGTTTCATTCCTACCACCTTAGGAAAAAAAGTCATTATTTTGAGGCTTAGAAGTCATTTCTGCAATTCCCATAGAAAATCAACGGCGTCTCTATTCAATTGTGTGGAGCGCATATCAGGTGGGTTTTCTCTGCCGGCTTAAGAGATACACGTGAAACTAAAGCCGATCCTGGGTGCCTAGGGTGCCTGTCATCCAATCCGCACTGAATTTCATTTCTAGCACATAGCCAAAAAATCGCCCCATTGACTTACATTGGAGTGCAGAAAAGGTCATTTTTTCTCGGTCCCTTTAAGAGGTAGGAGTTAAACAAGCTTAGGTCTGCGGTGCCCAGGGGGGACCCCATCCAGCCCGCACTGAGTTTCATTCCTACCACCTTAGGAAAAAAAGTCATTATTTTGAGGCTTAGAAGTCATTTCTGCAATTCCCATAGAAAATCAACGGCGTCTCTATTCAATTGTGTGGAGCGCATATCAGGTGGGTTTTCTCTGCCGGCTTAAGAGATACACGTGAAACTAAAGCCGATCCTGGGTGCCTAGGGTGCCTGTCATCCAATCCGCACTGAATTTCATTTCTAGCACATAGCCAAAAAATCGCCCCATTGACTTACATTGGAGTGCAGAAAAGGTCATTTTTTCTCGGTCCCTTTAAGAGGTAGGAGTTAAACAAGCTTAGGTCTGCGGTGCCCAGGGGGGACCCCATCCAGCCCGCACTGAGTTTCATTCCTACCACCTTAGGAAAAAAAGTCATTATTTTGAGGCTTAGAAGTCATTTCTGCAATTCCCATAGAAAATCAACGGCGTCTCTATTCAATTGTGTGGAGCGCATATCAGGTGGGTTTTCTCTGCCGGCTTAAGAGATACACGTGAAACTAAAGCCGATCCTGGGTGCCTAGGGTGCCTGTCATCCAATCCGCACTGAATTTCATTTCTAGCACATAGCCAAAAAATCGCCCCATTACCTTACATTGGAGGCAGAAAACTTAGCTTTAATAATGATGAGATAAAATTTAAATATGCGGTGCCCAAATAACACCCACCTATCCAGACATGAGTTTCATTCCTAAACCATCTAAAAATGTTAGTGTGAGGTTGGAGTATTACAGATTTGAAAACTTGGGCACCTTATTCACTTCAGTATATAGTCACTAACAGTGTCCCGGCCGAGGACACTATACAGATGAATCTAATGTTCTATCGACTCACAAGTACTAGCGATGCAGGTTGATAACCTCAAGACAATCCTCCACGCTTGACTATACTGAAATGGTACTACTCAGCACTATAACTTTTTGTCATCGAGTGCTAGATGAGGCCGCTAAAGTACGATAGCTCTATGCGATTTGGTATACGCATATTGCCCCAGTTACTCATACATCCCCACTACATAATAAACATTTACTGCCTAAACACACAAACAGGTTTCGTCAGCAACACACTGATTTTCAGATATTGCACACAAAAACTGTTGCAGGTCGCCTCACGTGACTTCTAAGGGAGATGTGGACCAAAACGAGGGTGTTTGGGAGGTGAATATGACGTAACGACCTATCGTCTTGCTTTGATCATATGGAGTTAGCTAGAGCGCCCCCTTAGATTGTGTTGCCCATAGAATCTTCGACGCCGGGCAGCGACTACCTGCAAGCATCCGCCAAGACTTAGCTCTAGGTAGGACATTACCGCACGAGCATGCGTTCAAAACTCTAGACTGAAATGCCGTGCTCTCATACTGCGCATGGTTCTAAGTACTAGCTTTACGCGTAAAAATGTTGTACCCTGGCATGCGTTGCCTGATAGTCTCAATTCTGACAGCGGGGCTCAGCGCTTAAAGACCGTCCAACCTATGATCCTCAGCACTTGGGACCATTGGGACACTCAGGCAGAACGGTATAGGGAGGTACGTTAGAGTATAGATAACTGTTTATATGTAACTAGCCGCAGTTGAGGTTCATCATTTATTGTTACTAATTTTTGTTTTACTATATTTCTGATGGTCATGCGACATCAGTGCTTTCAGGATACTGACAAGATGAGATGATATACGAGTTCTCCGTTGGTCCCACCCAGGGTACAGATCCTAAGACATCGGATCCCATCGCTTGGTTCTCCATGGCTGACCGGGTTATAATATACCAATTTCACAAAGAAGGGGCATATGCGAAGCCTTCATAAGGCCATGGGGAGATAAGGTACGAACCTGTATATACAGCGGTGCTTCGATATGAAAGCATCTTAGTCTAAATTCCCTCTGCGGGGTCCTCGCTACACGCGTTGAATACCCCACACTTTTAGGCATTTGGGGTGCTCCATGTTTCTCATGACATGTTCGCCACACTGGTTTCACTTATGCTGAATGTTTACTATATGAGACCCAAACGGCGACGTAATGCTGTTGAGGTCGTCCCGACGTATATAAGTTCACACGGGCATTTAATAGCGTAGATAAACATTAGCGTCTGGCAATTGATAAAGTCCTGAATATGTATTTTTACCGTCCTTACAGAAACTCCTTAAATTTCAGGCATGTACTGACAAAAAGAGCACGTCCCACAGGGCTGTGAACACGAAATACTACTTTAAAGCCATGATGTACCCGACTCCTCATTGTTTTGTAAGGCTGTGAACCAAGAAGGTCACGGAGGTTCTTGCCCATTCTATAAGGTAACTGCAGGGGTGGTAGAGATCACTCTTTTAGATTGGATTAGGACGTAATTGGGCCAGTATTTGGAGAGAATTGTTAATCGCCAGTGAGCTGCATCGTAGGTTCTATACACCTTATAATTTTTGGTGCGTTTTGACATTGGTTATTATCAGCCAGGCTGTCTCTCGACTGTGTCTTGGCTCTATGGATGCTCTGTGCAATACTTTTTAGGGTAGCCCTCTCAGGAAAACCTACGAAGCAGCTCCTGACATCTCTCTCAAAACGGGCATCGTCCGAACAATCCTCCTTGCTATTAGGTACTGGCCTAAGGATCCCCTTCTCAGGGTGTGGGATGATGGCGTCCACATTGAAAAACTATTGAGACGTTTTTTTTACGATGGATCTCTGTGGAGACACTTTCTATCAGTTGTTTATCGTGATCTTCAGAATATAGAAAATTGTACTATAGTCATGTATTTCGCTGGTAAACTTTTAGACCTAGGTTATTTGTATTTATGTGTTAACGACTCATGAAATGTGTCGGTGTCACCTTCCCAGAGGATTCAATACATCGTCAATGTATCTAGCCCACCATGATAGGTGTGATGTAAGTGGTCAGATTTTCATTGATACATATTCAGATTCCACCACCCTAAAAATAAATTTGCGTAATTAGGTGCACACGCCGTGCCCATCGCGGTGCCGGTGTGGTCTGTAAATAAAATTCTGGTTAACTGTGAAAAATTGTGAGTGAGGGTTAAACTGAAGTAATTGTAAAACAAACTGATGGTGTGCATTGAAAGATGTGCCTTTTGTTTTAGAAATTGTCTATTGCTTATACCTAGTGTGATGTATACTCGTAATACAGTGCCTCCACGTCCAAACTGGCAATCTTTGTCGCTCCTGATACAGTGATCTCTGAAGTTTTTTAACCGTTTCTTCGGTCTTAAATAGGACGGTAAGGTGTGACAAAAGGTGTAGAATGGTCGATATATTACTCGCAAAAAACCCTTCTGTCAAACTATTGTTGCCCGAGACAATTTCGGGCGTCCGGGGATGGGTACACGTTCTTTTATGCACTTGTCGGAAGGAATAAAAAGTAGCTACTGTAGGGGTAGATTTATATAACACCCTATATTCTTCCTCTGTAATTAAGATTTTGTTTGCTTCAGTCAGTTATATATTTTAATTCGGAAAGGTACTGTTTAGTAGGTCATTCTTCAAAACTTTATAAGGTGTTACTATCTTCCAACGACGCAGGGCCATATTTTATAGTCTTCTTCATCTGGATGACAAAATTGCTCCTTTATCGGATGGTTAATGGTTATTCCAGTTGTTTTTATCAGCTATTAAGTGATGTCCTTTCCTTAGTGCATAGGTTGGAGTTCTGATCAGTGATCCTACATTGTACTTGTTCAATTCATTGCATACAAGTGAACAAATATGTCTACTGTGTGTACTGTTGCCAAGGCCGGTGTAAATGTGACTTGGGTTTGAGTGTTGCGAAGGTGCTTCAAAATTCCGGATTCCGGTATCGTTCTCAACCTGTAGGTCAAAAGGGGATGACAGGGCTTCTCTTCTCTCCTCTCATAGAGAATTCTGGTGTTTGTCTATTCTTGAATACTTATGTAGAACTAGTTTCCGAGCAAACAAATGTATGTCCTTAACCCAAGTAAAGCTGTCGAATTTGGGTGTGGAGTAAACGATAGACCTTTACTAAGGAGTTCGAGTTCATCATTACCAAAGATTTTACTCGACAAAGTTGCATATCTGTGGTTGATTACTGGGTCTAACTATGCTCGATATGCGTACCCCCATTGTTCCTGTTCCCGGAGTTGTGCTCCGGTCATCCTAAAAAAGGCTGCGATGGCATAGATGTCGAGGCCATTGGCTGTGAATGCGGTCATACCTTGTGGCTGGACGTCAGTGGTAGTGGAAATGTCAGAGGTGGCGTATTCCCTGGTGTATAGTCCCATGTGTGGCTCCTTGTATAGAATAGGCTTGTAGTTTGAGGATTTGACATATTTACTGTAGTTGTTGTCGGGTACAATGGGGTATGTTATAGGTCCCCTGTCAATACAGATGTGGTTTGTTAACCCAGCAGAGTACGCTAGTGGAGTACATAATTGTGGCTGAGACCCTGGTAATTAATTATATGGGGCTGTAAGCGGTTT
>NW_027209741.1:0-10269 GCF_027789765.1 Dendropsophus ebraccatus | reverse complement strand
TACAGCCGTCCCCAGCTGTATCCCCCTATATACCCCGTCCCCAGCCCGTATCCCCCTATATACAGTCCGTCTTATCCCGTATCCCCCTATATACAGCCGTCCCCAGCCCGTATCCCCTATATACAGCTGTCCTTAGCCCGTATCCCCTATATACAGCCGTCTCCAGCCCGTATCCCATAAGCCCATATCCCCCTATATACAAGGCGTCCCCAGCCTGTATCCTTTAAATACAGCCGTCCTTAGCCCGTATCCCCCTATATACAGCCGTGCCCTAGCCGTATCCCCTATATACAGCCGTCCCCAGCCCGTATCCCCTATATACAGCCGTCCCAGCTGTATCCCCTATATACAGGTCCCCAGTCTGTATCCCCCTATATACAGCTGTCCTTAGCCCGTATCCCAATAGCCCATATCCCCCTAAATACAGGCGTCCCCAGCCCTGTATCCCCCTATATACAGCCGTCCCCAGCCCGTATCCCCTATATACAGCAGTCCCAATCTGTATCCCCTATATACAGCCGTCCTTAGCCCGTATTCCCCTACATACAGCCGTCCCCAGCCCGTATCCCCTATATACGGCCGTCCCCCAGCCCGTATCCCTATATACGGCCGTGCCCCAGCCCGTATCCCCTATATATACGGTCGTCCCCAGCCCGTATTCCCCTATATACAGCCGTCCCAGCCCGTATCCACCTATAAACAGCCGTCCTAGCCCGTATCCCCTATATACAGCCGTCCCCAGCCCGTATCCCCTATATACAGCAGTCCCCAGTCTGTATCCCCTATATACAGCAGTCCCCAGCCCGTATCCCCCTATATACAGCCGTCCTTAGCCCGTATCCCCCTATATACAGCCGTCCTTAGCCCGTATCCCCCTATATAAAGAAGTCCCCAGCCCGTATCCCCCTATATACAGCCGTCCCCAGCCCGTATCCCCTATATACAGCCGTCCTTAGCCCGTATCCCCCTATATACAGCCGTCCCCAGCCCATATCCCCTATATACAGCCGTCCCCAGCCCGTATCCCCTATAATACAGCCGTCCCCATGCCCATATCCCCCCTAGATACAGCCGTCCCAGCCCGTATCCCCCCATATACAGCCGTCCCCAGCCCGTATCCCCCTATAATACAGCTGTCCCCGCTCGTATCCCCACCTATATACAAAGCCGTCCCCAGCTGTATCCCCCTATATACACCCGTCCCCTAGCCCGTATCCCCCTATATATACCAGCCGTCCTTAGCCCGTATACCCCCTAATATACAGCCGTCCCCAGCCCGTATCCCCCTATATACAGCTGTCCTTAGCCCGTATCCCCTAATATACAGCCGTCTCCAGCCCGTATCCAATAAGCCCATATCCCCCTATATACAGGCGTCCCAGCCTGTATCCTTTAAATACAGCCGTCCTTAGCCCGTATCCCCCTATATACAGCCGTCCCTAGCCCGTATCCCCTATATACAGCCGTCCCCAGCCCGTATCCCCTATATACAGCGGTCCCAGTCTGTATCCCCTATATACAGCAGTCCCCAGTCTGTATCCCCCTATATACAGCTGTCCTTAGCCCGTATCCCAATAAGCCCATATCCCCCTAAATACAGGCGTCCCCAGCCTGTATCCCCCTATATACAGCCGTCCCCAGCCCGTATCCCCTATATACAGCAGTCCCCAGTCTGTATCCCCTATATACAGCCGTCCTTAGCCCGTATTCCCCTACATACAGCCGTCCCCAGCCCGTATCCCCTATATACGGCCGTCCCAGCCCGTATCCCCCTATATAAGGCCGTCCCCAGCCCGTATCCCCTATATACGGTCGTCCCCAGCCCGTATCCCCCTATATACCAGCCGTCCCCAGCCCGTATCCACCTATAAACAGCCGTCCCTAGCCCGTATCCCCTATATACAGCCGTCCCAGCCGTATCCCCTATATACAGCAGTCCCCAGTCTGTATCCCCTATATACAGCAGTCCCCAGCCCGTATCCCAATAAGCCCATATCCCCCTATATACAGGCGTCCCCAGCCTGTATCCCTTATATACAGCCGTCCTTAGCCCGTATCCCCCTATATACAGCCGTCCTTAGCCCGTATCCCCTATATACAGCCGTCCCCAGCCCGTATCCCCTATATACAGCCGGTCCCCAAGCCCGTATCCCACTATATACAGACGTCCCCAGCCCGTTTCCCCCCTATTTACAGCCGTCCCAGCCCGTATCCACCCTATATACAGCCGCCCCCCCCAGCCCGTTACCCCCTATAGACAGCCGTCCCCAGCCTGTATCCCCCTATATACAGCCGTCCCCAGCTGTATCCCCCTATATACAGCCGTCCCTAGCCCGTATCCCCTATATACAGCCGTCTCCAGCCCGTATCCCAATAAGCCCATATCCCCTATATACAGGCGTCCCCAGCCTGTATCCTTTAATACAGCCGTTCCTTAGCCGGATCCACCTATATACAGCCGGTCCCCAGCCCGTATCCCCTATATACAGCCGTCCCCAGCACGTATCCCCTATATACAGCCGTCTCCAGCCCGTATCCCCCTATATACCAGCCGTCCTTAGCCCGTATCCCCCTATATACAGGCCGTCCCCAGCCCGTATCCCCCCCCCCTATATACAGCCGTCCCCAGCCAGTATCCCCCCTATATACAGCCATCCCCAGCCCCGTATCCCCATATACAGCCGTCCCCAGCCGTACCCCTATATACACCCGTCCCCAGCTTGTATCCCAATATATACAGCCGTCCCCAGCCCGATCCACCTATATACAGCCGTCCCCAGCTCGTCTCCCCCCCTATATACAGCCGTCCCCAGCTGTATCCCCCTATATACAATAATCTGCAAAGACATAAGCAAAGTGTATACATACCAGGTGCAACCGCGACACTGCTGTACTCCCCAGCGGACACATCTAATTGCCCCAGCTATATTATACCCCCAATACAAATCTGATTGCCCCCTTTTTTATACCCTCACCATAACAGCTCTGACTGCCCCCCATTACACTCCCTAATACAGATCTGCAGAGACCCCACACACTGACCAGCGACAGCGCCCACACACTGACCAGCGACAGCGCCCACACACTGACCAGCGACAGCGCCCACACACTGACCAGCGACAGCGCCCACACACTGACCAGCGGACAGCGCCCACACACTGACCAGCGACAGAGCCCACCACACTGACCAGCGACAGCGCCCACACAATGACCAGCGACAGCGCCCACACACTGACCAGCGACAGCGCCCACCACACTGACCAGCGACAGCGCCCACACACTGACCAGCGACAGCGACCACTGCAGCACGTTGGCTTCTACAGGAAAGCAGCCATTACTTATAGAGGACTCTCTATGGTTGTCAGATGTCAGTCAGGTCCTCTACAAGACACCAGGAAAGGTCAATCATTCGCTTCCCTATTGGCTGAATTGCGGTAAGGTCTCTTCCTATCTGTGGGGATGGGGAGCTATGGGCAGGCGCACAGGCCCGCTTACCATTTCCCTTACAGTGACCACCTGGGTGTGGGGCGTGCTGTCACCTAAGTGTAGGGCGTGCTGTCACCTGGGGTGTGGGGCGTGCTGTCACTTGGGTGTGGGGCGTGTTGTCACCTGGGTGTGGAGCGTGCTGTCACCTCCTTGCTGTGTAGGGCGTGCTGTCACCTCCTCGGTGTGTAGGGCGTGCTGTCACCTGGGTGTGGGGCGTGCCGTCACCTGGGTGTGGGGCATGCCGTCACTTGGGTGTGGGGCATGCTGTCACCTCCTCGGTGTGTGGGGCGTGCCGTCACCTGGGTGTGGGGCGTGCCGTCACCTGGGTGTGGGGCGTGCCGTCACCTGGGTGTGGGGCGTGCCGTCACCTGGGTGTGGGGCGTGCCGTCACCTGGGTGTGGGGCATGCTGTCACCTCCTCGGTGTGTGGGGCGTGCCGTCACCTGGATGTGGGGCGTGCCGTCTCCTGGGTGTGGGGCGCGCTGTCACCTCCTCGGTGTGTAGGGCGTGCTGTCATCTGGGTGTGGGGCGTGCCGTCACCTGGGTGTGGGGCATGCTGTCACCTCCTCGGTGTGTAGGGCGTGCTGTCATCTGGGTGTGGGGCGTGCCGTCACCTGGATGTGGGGCGTGCCGTCTCCTGGGTGTGGGGCGCGCTGTCACCTCCTCGGTGTGTAGGGCGTGCTGTCATCTGGTGTGGGGCGTGCCGTCACCTGGATGTGGGGCGTGCCGTCTCCTGGGTGTGGGGCGCGCTGTCACCTCCTCGGTGTGTAGGGCGTGCTGTCATCTGGGTGTGGGGCGTGCCGTCACCTGGGTGTGGGGGCATGCTGTCACCTCCTCGGTGTGTGGGTCGTGCCCGTCAACTGGGTGTGGGGCGCGTGTCACCTCCTTGCTGTGTTGGTCGTGCAGTCATCGGACACACTTACCTTTGCCGCAGAGTTTGGAGACGCCATGAGTGACGTTCCGGATTAGGCCGCCCACGTTCCCGTACTTGATAAGGACGGACACTCCCTCGGACACATCGTTCAGCAGACCCATCGGATTCCCCAGGAAATCTACAGAACCCAAAATCTTTGCTGCTTGACTGAGTAATTCCTAGGAGAGAGGGAGGCGGTGAGAACTGCGGGGGGCGCCCATCACATGGCAAGTAGTACACCATATACACAGCCAGTATACACCATATACACAGCCAGTACACACCATATACAGAGAGAGTATACACCATATACAGAGAGAGTACACACCATATACACAGCCAGTATACACCATATACACAGCCAGTACACACCACTATACAGAGAGAGTATACACCATATACAGAGAGAGTACACACCATTACACAGCCAGTATACCCATATACACAGCCAGTAATACACCATATACAGAGAGAGTATACACCATATACAGAGAGAGTACACACCATATACACAGCAGTATACACCATATACACAGCCAGTACACACCATATACAGAGAGAGTATACACCATATACAGAGAGAGTACACACCATATACACAGCCAGTATACACCATAAACACAGCCAGTACACACCATATACAGAGAGAGTATACACCATATACAGAGAGAGTACACACCATATACAGAGAGAGTACACACCATATACAGAGAGAGTATACACCATATACAGAGAGAGTATACACCATATACACAGCCAGTATACACCATATACAGAGAGAGTATACACCATATACAGAGAGAGTATACACCATATACACAGCCAGTATACACCATATACACAGCCAGTATACACCCTATACAGAGAGAGTATACACCATATACAGAGAGAGTACACACCATATACAGTGAGAGTATACACCATATACAGAGAGAGTACACACCATATACAGAGAGAGTATACACCATATACACAGCCAGTATACACCATATACACAGCCAGTATACACCATATACACAGCCAGTATACACCATATACAGAGAGAGTACACACCATATACAGAGAGAGTATACACCATATACAGAGAGAGTATACACCATATACAGAGAGAGTATACACCATATACAGAGAGAGTATACACCATATACAGAGAGAGTACACACCATATACAGAGAGAGTACACACCATATACAGAGAGAGTACACACCATATACACAGCCAGTATACACCATATACACAGCCAGTATGCACCATATACACAGCCAGTATACACCATATACAGAGAGAGTACACACCATATACAGAGAGAGTATACACCATATACATAGCCAGTATACACCATATACACAGCCAGTATACACCATATACAGAGAGAGTACACACCATATACAGAGAGAGTATACACCATATACATAGCCAGTATACACCATATACACAGCCAGTACACACCATATACAGAGAGAGTATACACCATATACAGAGAGAGTACACACCATATACAGAGAGAGTATACACCATATACAGAGAGAGTATACACCATATACAGAGAGAGTATACACCATATACAGAGAGAGTATGCACCATATACACAGCCAGTATACACCATATACAGAGAGAGTATACACCATATACACAGCCAGTATGCACCATATACAGAGAGAGTATGCACCATATACACAGCCAGTATACACCATATACAGAGAGAGTACACACCATATACAGAGAGAGTATACACCATATACACAGCCAGTATACACCATATACACAGCGAGTATACACCATATACACAGCCAGTATACACCATATACAGAGAGAGTACACACCATATACAGAGAGAGTACACACCATATACAGAGAGAGTATACACCATATACACAGCCAGTATACACCATATACACAGCCAGTATACACCATATACACAGCCAGTATACACCATATACACAGCCAGTATACACCATATACAGAGAGAGTATACACCATATACAGAGAGAGTACACACCATCTACAGAGAGAGTATACACCATATACACAGCCAGTATACACCATATACACAGCCAGTATACACCATATACACAGCCAGTACACACCATATACAGAGAGAGTATACACCATATACAGAGAGAGTACACACCATATACAGAGAGAGTACACACCATATACAGAGAGAGTATACACCATATACACAGCCAGTATACACCATATACACAGCCAGTATACACCATATACACAGCCAGTACACACCATATACAGAGAGAGTATACACCATATACAGAGAGAGTACACACCATATACAGAGAGAGTATACACCATATACACAGCCAGTATACACCATATACACAGCCAGTATACACCATATACAGAGAGAGTATACACCATATACAGAGAGAGTATACACCATATACACAGCCAGTATACACCATATACACAGCCAGTATACACCATATACAGAGAGAGTATACACCATATACAGAGAGAGTACACACCATATACAGAGAGAGTACACACCATATACAGAGAGAGTATACACCATATACAGAGAGAGTACACACCATATACACAGCCAGTATACACCATATACACAGCCAGTATACACCATATACAGAGAGAGTACACACCATATACAGAGAGAGTACACACCATATACACAGCCAGTATACACCATATACAGAGAGAGTATACACCATATACAGAGAGAGTATACACCATATACAGAGAGAGTATACACCATATACACAGCCAGTATACACCATATACACAGCCAGTATACACCATATACAGAGAGAGTACACACCATATACAGAGAGAGTACACACCATATACAGAGAGAGTATACACCATATACACAGAGAGTATACACCATATACACAGAGAGTATACACCATATACACAGAGAGTATACACCATATACACAGCCAGTATACACTATACACAGCCAGTATACACCATATACAGAGAGAGTATACACCATATACAGAGAGAGTATACACCATATACAGAGAGAGTACACACCATATACAGAGAGAGTATACACCATATACACAGCCAGTATACACCATATACACAGCCAGTATACACCATATACAGAGAGAGTACACACCATATACAGAGAGAGTACACACCATATACAGAGAGAGTATACACCATATACACAGAGAGTATACACCATATACACAGAGAGTATACACCATATACACAGAGAGTATACACCATATACACAGCCAGTATACACTATACACAGCCAGTATACACCATATACAGAGAGAGTATACACCATATACAGAGAGAGTATACACCATATACAGAGAGAGTACACACCATATACAGAGAGAGTACACACCATATACAGAGAGAGTATACACCATATACAAAGAGAGTATACACCATATACAGAGAGAGTATACACCATATACAGAGAGAGTATACACCATATACACAGCCAGTATACACCATATACAGAGAGAGTACACACCATATACAGAGAGAGTACACACCATATACAGAGAGAGTATACACCATATACAGAGAGAGTATACACCATATACAGAGAGAGTACACACCATATACAGAGAGAGTATACACCATATACAGAGAGAGTATACACCATATACAGAGAGAGTACACACCATATACAGAGAGAGTACACACCATATACAGAGAGAGTATACACCATATACAGAGAGAGTATACACCATATACAGAGAGAGTACACACCATATACACAGCCAGTATACACCATATACACAGCCAGTATACACCATATACAGAGAGAGTACACACCATATACACAGCCAGTATACACCATATACACAGCCAGTATACACCATATACACAGCCAGTATACACCATATACAGAGAGAGTACACACCATATACAGAGAAGAGGTACACACCAATATAACACAGCCAGTATACACCATATACAGAGAGAGTACACACCATATACAGAGAGAGTATGCACCAGTATACAAGAGAGAGTATACACCATATACAGAGATAGAGTACACACCATATACAGAGAGAGTACACACCATAGTACACAGCCAGTATACACCATATACAGAGAGAGTACACACCAGTATACAGAGAGAGTATGCACCATATACAGAGAGAGTATACACCATATACAGAGAGAGTACACACCATATACAGAGAGAGTACACACCCTATACAGAGAGAGTATACACCATATACAGAGAGAGTACACACCATATACAGAGAGAGTATGCACCATATACAGAGAGAGTATACACCATATACACAGCCAGTATACACCATATACAGAGAGAGTACACACCATATACAGAGAGAGTATACACCATATACAGAGAAAGTACACACCATAATACAGAGGAGAGTAGCACACCATATACAGAGAGAGTACAGCACCATATACAGAGAGAGTATACACCATATACACAGCCCAGTATACACCATATACACAGCCAGTATACACCATATACAGAGAGAGTACACACCATATACAGAGAGAGTACACACCATATACAGAGAGAGTATACACCATATACAGAGAGAGTACACACCATATACAGAGAGAGTATACACCATATACACAGCCAGTATACACCATATACAGAGAGAGTACACCACCATATACAGAGAAGTACACACCATATACGAGAGAGTACACACCATATACAGAGAGAGTATACACCATATACAGAGAGAGTATACACCATATACATAGTATACACCATATACACACCAAGTATACACCATATACCACAGTACACACACAGAGACACGCATATACAGAGAGAGTACACACCATATACAGAGAGAGTACACACCATATACAGAGAGAGTATACACCATATACAGAGAGAGTATACACCATATACAGAGAGAGTACACACCATATACACAGCCAGTATACACCATATACACAGCCAGTATACACCATATACAGAGAGAGTACACACCATATACACAGCCAGTATACACCATATACACAGCCAGTATACACCATATACAGAGAGAGTATACACCATATACACAGCCAGTATACACCATATACAGAGAGAGTATGCACCATATACAGAGAGAGTATGCACCATATACAGAGAGAGTATACACCATATACAGAGAGAGTATACACCATATACAGAGAGAGTATACACCATATACAGAGAGAGTACACACCATATACAGAGAGAGTACACACCACATACAGAGAGAGTACACACCATATACAGAGAGAAAGTATACACCATAATACCAGCCAGTAGAACAACCATATACACAGCCAGTATACACCATATACAGAGAGAGTACACACCATATACAGAGAGAGTACACACCATATACAGAGAGAGTATACACCATATACACAGCCAGTATACACCATATACACAGCCAGTATACACCATATACAGAGAGAGTACACACCATATACAGAGAGAGTATACACCATATACAGAGAGAGTATACACCATATACACAGCCAGTATACACCATATACAGAGAGAGTACACACCATATACAGAGAGAGTACACACCATATACAGAGAGAGTATACACCATATACACAGCCAGTATACACCATATACACAGCCAGTACACACCATATACAGAGAGAGTATACACCATATACAGAGAGAGTATACACCATATACAGAGAGAGTATACACCATATACAGAGAGAGTACACACCATATACAGAGAGAGTATACACCATATACAGAGAGAGTATACACCATATACACAGCCAGTATACACCATATACAGAGAGAGTATACACCATATACACAGCCAGTATGCACCATATACAGAGAGAGTACGCACCATATACAGAGAGAGTACAAACCATATACAGAGAGAGTATGCACCATATACACAGCCAGTATACACCATA
>NW_027209740.1:0-10291 GCF_027789765.1 Dendropsophus ebraccatus | reverse complement strand
GGGCTCCATTTTCCTTGTAGAAGAAGAGGTCCCGTATGAGCCCCCCCATCCAGAAGGCTGGCATCTGTTGTAATGGTCTTTACGTCTGTAATATTCCATGGAAGACCCTTGTCTAGATGTTCCCGTTGCTCCCACCAGACAGGGATCTTAAAGTCTGTGGAGATTAGAAAGAGGGAAATCTAGGGAATTCAGTTACACCATCCCATTCAGACAGAATCTGATATTGGAGCCTTCTGGTATGATATTGGTGCCCACGGTACTAGCCTGGATACAAGAGGTTAGTAGTCCTAACAATGACATGGGCTGACCTCATAGTAGTAGGGGATTAGCAGAGTTGTCTGATGCTCGTCTGCGCTGTAAGGATCTTATTCTCTGGGAGAAAGGATTCTGAACCCTGGAGTCTAGGAAGATTTCCAGGAACTTACAACGCTGTGCTAGGTGTTTTATGGGATTTTCGCTCATTGACTTCTCATCCTAGAGAGAAAAAAAAACTGACTCTACGAATTTAATATCTGTCTCCAGAGCCACCTGAGAATTGTTAATAATTAGAAAGTCATCAAGGTAGGGATAATAATGATATTTCTTTCCCTGACATGTGCCATGACCTCTGCCATTACTTTGGTGAATGCTCTGGGAGCCTGGGAGATACCAAACGGCATGGCTGTAAATTGGAAATGTGAAACCTCTGTGCCCATATTTACTGCCACTCTCAGAAATCTGTAATGGTCAGGATGCATAGGAATATGGTAATAAGCATCTGAGATCGATGGTGGCCATAAAGCAGTTTTCTGAGAGATTAAGGGCCCTATTCCACCGGACGATTATCGTTCAGATTATCGTTAAATCGTTCGAATGTAAACGATAATCGTTCGGTTGAAATGCAGTTAACGATTAACGACCGAACGAGAAATCGTTGATCGCTTTATAAGACCTGGACCTATTTTTATCGTTGCTCGTTCGCAAAACGTTCGCATTGAATAAGACATCGTTCGGTCGTTCGCAATAGATACGAACGCAATAGCGAATAAATAGCGAAGAAAAAACTATCGCAATTACGATCATAAGTAACGATTATCGTTCCATGGAAATGAGTGAACGTTTTCAGGTCTTTCACAATAGCGGTCGTTTGAGATCGTTAATCGTTAACAATTATGCAAACGATAATCGTCCGGTGGAATAGGGCCCTAAGAATGGCTGAGGATATTGACTCCATTCTGAACCTCTCGTATGCAAGGACCCTGTTAAGTGGTTTGAGATTAATTATAGTCCTATAAGAACCATTGGGCTTTTTCACAAGAAACAAAGTGGAGTAGAACCCCACTCCCCTTTGCTCCCTGAGAACTGGGCTAAGTACTTTTTTGTCTAGAAGGGAATGAATCTCAGCTAGAAGAGCCGTGTGTTTGTCAGGGTCTGATGATAGGTCAGTACATACAAATCTTTCCCCTGGGGAGGATGAAAAGGAGATTTTAAGGCCAAACTTTATTGTATCTAACACAAAAGTGCTACCAGAAATCGTACACCACTGTGAAAAATAACAAGCCAAACGCCCTCCCACAGGGACCTTATGTCATTGAGGGGCTTTCTTGTCAGAAGAGGGAAAGAGAAACCCCTTATTCTTCTTCTGAGGTCGCCAATCTTTTCTACCACTGGAACCTCCACCCCTAGGCCTCCTACCTCTTCCCCTGAATGGTCTACTGGTCTGTTGGGGTATAAGGAGAAACCCCTTCTTTCTGTCAGAGGCCTTTTCTAGGATAGATTCCAGGGCTGACCCGAATAGAAGCTTCCCTTCGCATGGGACTCCACATAACTTGGCCTTTGATGTGGTATCACCTTTCCACTCTTTTACCCATATAGATCTTCGGGCTGAGTTTGAAAGGGCAGCTGACCGTGCTGATAATTTTAAGGCGTCTGCAGATGCTTCTGCAATAAACGATACTGCATTGTCTATTGTAGTAAATGCCTGGTTAAACTCCTGACTTGGATTACTTTCTTTGATTTTATCTTTAAGTTCAGTCATCCACATTTTAAGTGATCTGGCCACTGAAGTAGTCGCAATTAAAGGCTTAAATGCAGATGTAGAGGCCTCCCAGGACTTTTTCAAGTAGATGTCAGCCCTCTTATATAGAGGGTATTTTAGCACCGCTGTGTCCTCAAAGGGTAGTGCATTCTTTTTAGAGATCTTTGTAACTGGATGATCTATCTTGGGAGCCCTCTCCCAGGATTCACAGTCCTCCTGACTGAAAGGATATTTCCTTTTGTACTAGAAATAAGAAAGGTTAGAATCAATACAAGTGTTATACCACACAGTATATTTCAAAGATGGATGGATTTAACACCAGACTTACGGCCCGAGGGATAAAGAATTTCCGATCTGGATTGGCCCACTCGTGGCAAATAAGTGTCTTAATACTCTGGTGTACTGGGAACACCAATTTTTTCTTTGGAGCTAACCCCTCGAACATTATGTCCTGTACGGATCTTGGTCGAGGAGTATCATCTATTTCCATAGTCAATCTGACATTCTTAATAAGAGAGTCTATACATTCAGTCGGGAACAAGGACCCCGCAGATTCCTCTCCTGAGGCCCTCTGGTTCGGAGACTAATTCGCCCTGATCGTCCACCCCAACTGATAGATCCTGATCTTCCTCATTTATTGGAGAAGGATCCATATGCTGACTCGGTCCCGCAACTACAGGTGGCTGAGAGTCAGGAGGGGGGATTACGCTGACTTCAGGAGTCTCAGAGGAAGTAGAGCGAGAGGGTAAGGAGGCCTGCAGAAATACAACAATAAGCACACCTTGGTAGGGGGAGTCTAAAATGAAATCAAATAATGTAACAAGATACTTCTACCTACCCTGATTTCTCGCCTAACCATGTCCCTCATATTTCTAATGAAGGATGGTCCTTGATCTTCTAATACTCGGTTCATGCACCCCCCACACAAGGTCTTATTGTATGCACTACTAAGTCTCTTTCTGCAGACCGGACACTCTTTAATCTTAGTACGCTCCTTTTTAGAGGATCCCTCCTAAAATATAAACCATAACATTCTGATAAGATAGTGTAACTTAATATGTATATGGGGAGAACCCCTCTTACCCCACCATACTGCTGGATTTTCTGTAGCAGAGGTCTGGGATTGTTCAGCTCCTTGGGACTCCATCTGACCCAGGATTGGCCTTAGGTCCCACAGCTGGCACAGCAACTAATTTTTAGCAGCAGGCTCACTATGCAAGTGCAAAGCACTCTGAGCCATCCTGCTGCTTGTTTAAATATGGCGGCAAAACGCACCTAGGGCCGGCTGACCCCGCCCCCGCGCTGATGCGGCACACCCTCCCGCAGTGCTTTTCCCGGCAGGCAGAGGCCTGGGCCTATTGAACAAGGCCTATAGGGACATCCCCCCTCCGGAAGCACCGTCCGGCGTCATCACGGCTTCCGGGATCGCGCCGCGACACGTGGGGACGCCGCGTCAGACGTCATTACGTCATCGCGTCCCCCTGTTCGCGCATGGGCACACCGGCCGCCATTACTCGCCTGGAAGGACGCCAGAGTGGCCGGGAGGACTCGCGGGGCCCGATCAAGTGGAGGTGCTGGACGGGCATCAGTCTTCAGGCTCGGACGCCTCGGGAGCCGGAAAGACCGCTATGCCGGTGATCCCCAGCCCTATGAAGGTCCTCCTGGAGGAGACATTCTCCATGTCCTGCTCCCATGGGACAGGAAACAGTAACTGGTGTTGGTGAGAGGAGGCGATTCTTTTAAGGTCCAGTGTTCTGTTTCCTGTCCAATGGGAGTAGGAGGTGGTCCTCTCCAGGGGTGCCGTCATAGGGCGAGGAGAGAAAAATGCATTTTTCCAACTTTGAAACTCTTCTGCTTATACAGAAAATGGTTATGCCACATAAATTATATATTAAATAGCATTAGCAACATGTCTACTTTATGTTGGCAACATTTATTAAACTATCTTTCAATTTTTTTAGACAATGGAAAGCTTAAAGTGACACTGTCACCCCCTTTGTGTATTCTGACATCTCTACACAGGTGTAAAGGGTAAATTAAGCGTTTTTCATACCTTATTTCATATCATATGTCATGGTGCTTGTTCAAGTAAAATGTCCTTTTATCAACTGCAGATTGTATTAAGCGGGCGTGGCCTCTCAGCACTACGTCCACTTAGCCCCGCCCACAACGGTGCCGTTGGCCCCGCCCCCTTGACGCCCATTGGGTGGCTGCCGTAAAGGGGGTGGGGTTTAGACCTTTCGGCCAGCCTGTTCCAATGGCCGACGAGGGGCGGAGCCAACTGTGGCGTTGTGGGCGTGGCTAAATGATGCTAATGCAGCGAGGCCCCGCTCACTTAACACAATCTGCAGTTGATAAAAGATTACTTTACTTGAACAAGCACCATGACGTATAATATAAAATAAGGTATGAAAACCGCTAAATTTACCCTTTACACCTGTGTAGAGATGTCAAAATGCACAAAGGAGGTGACAGTGTCACTTTAAAATATTAGCAGCAATTTTCCAAATTTCCAGCAAAATTTCAAAATCAGATATTTTTAGGGACCTGTTCAGGTTCAGGCTGGGTTCACACTACGTATATTTCAGTCAGTATTGTGGTCCTCATATTGCAAACCAAAACCAGGAGTGGATTAAAAACACAAAGGATCTGTTCACACAATGTTGAAATTGATGGATGGCCGCCATTTAATGGTAAATATTTGCTGTTATTTTGAAACAACGGCTGTTATATTGAAATAATGGCAGTTATTACTGTTATATGGCGGCCATCCACTCAATTTCAACATGTGTGAACAGATCCTTTCTAACAGTAAATAACTGCCATAATTTCAATATAACAGCCGTTGTTTTAAAATAAACAGCAAATATTTGCCATTAAATGGCGGCCATCCACTCATTTTCACTTGTGTGAACAGAGCCTTTCTGTGTTTTTTCAATCCACTCCTGGTTTTGGTTGCAATATGAGGACCACAATACGGACTGAAATATACGTAGTGTGAACCCAGCCAAAGGCTATGTTCACACTGCGTACGATTCCGGCCGCATTTCGTACGCTGACGTACATGTGCGGCTGAAAACTTCGGGAGTGGGAAAAATAGACATGGCGGTCGAATCGCGAACATACGCCCGTAGTACAGTTATGCTTTCCTAGCTTGTTTCGAAGCGATCTGAAACAGGTCATTTACTTGGAAATCTTCGCCCAGCCCAATAAATCTCACAGAACCTTTTGGATCGAAAAATCAAGTTCAATTTGGCTGAAATAAGTACTCTGTACGGTACCGCAAGTAAATCCACGGCCGTGAGTTGGAACATTTTCGTCCTCAAACAATGGTCTTGTTCATTTTTCACGGCGCCGTATATGATCCGGTCGTAAGCTCATATGTAGTGTGCACTGTGCGGGCGTATATTGTATACTTTCAAGCGAACACATCAACCTGAAAACTACGTGCGTATATTCGCGGTTCGCACTACGGAGAGAAAGATACATAGTGTGAACATAGCCTAAAAGTGTATTTGAGGGGACTATATGTTAGAAAGCCCTACAAAGCACTCCATTTCAGAAACTGCACCCCCCCCACACACACACACACTCTGCAAAAGCACATCCAGAAAGTTTTTTAACCCTTTAGGGGAGTCACAGAAATAAAAGCCAAGTGCCTAAGAAATTTTACATTTTCTGTGCAGATATTTTATTGTAATCCAATATGTTTCATAATTATAAACCCATTACCAGAGAAATGTACCCCAATATTGATTGCCCCGTTGCTGCAGTTTATAGAAATGTGGGGTCCATATGCTCACTGCACCCCTTGTTAGGTTCCTTGAGGGGTGTAGTTTCCAGAATGGGCTCACTTGTGGGGGGTTTCCAGTGTTTTGGCAGCATGAGGGCTCTGTAAATGCGACATGGCCCTTGAAATTCATTCCAGTGAAATCCAGCTTCCAAAAGCCAATTGGCGCTCCTTCCCTTCGAAGGCTTGCCCTGCGCCCACATGGCGCTTTATGCCCACATGTGAAGTATTTACGGACTCGGGGGAAATTGCTCTACACATTTTGTGTGTTTTTTTTCTCTTTTAACCCCTTGTGAAAATGAAAAATTCAAGGATAAACAAACATAGTGTGAAAAATTCAAGGCTAAACAAACATTATAGTGTAAAAAATGTAATATTTCATTTTCACGCCACATAGTTCCACATTTGTGCCAGTCACCAGTGGGGTCCATATGCTCACTAAATCCCTTGTTACATTCCCTGAGGGGTGTAGTTTCCATATAGGGTCACTTGGGGGGGGGGGGGTTAACTGCTTTGGCAACATAGGGAGTTTTTAAATGCAACATGCCCTCGAAATCCATTCTTTCTAACCCAAGTCAGCCCCAAAAAGCTAAATGGCGCTCCAATCCCATGGAGGCTCGTCTTGCGGCCGGCATAGCGTCTTAAGTCCACATGTGGGGTATTTCCATACTCGGAGGGAATTTCTCTACCATGTTTTGTTCTGTTTCTTCTCTTTTAACCCCTTGTGCAAACAAGAAATGTCAAGACTAGATCATAATGTTTGTAAAAAAATTTAAAACATTGGCCTAGCCGTGAATTTTTTTAGGGTTTAAAAAGAGAAAACAAAAAACAAAACACAAAACGTTTAGAAGCAGTTTGTCCCGAGTACAGAATACCCCACATGTGGATATAAAGCGCCATGGGGCCGCAAGACGTGCCTCTAAAGGGAAGGTGGCAGCATTTGGCTTTTGGATGCTGGATTTGGCTGGAATGGATTTCAAGGGCCATGTTGCATTTACAAAGACCCTAGGCTACCAGAACAGTGGTAAACCCCCACAAGTAACCCCATTCTGGAAACTACACCCCTCTAGGAATCTAACAAGGGGTGCAGTGAGCAAATGGACCCCACAGGTGACTGGCACAAATGTCGAACAATGTGACGTGAAAGTGAAAATTTTCATTTTTTCATTTTCACAGCACAAATGTGCCAGTCATCAAGCGGTCCATATCCTCATTGCACCCCTTGTTAGATTCTTTGAGGGGTGCAGTTTCCAGAATGGGGTCACTTTTGGGGGGCCTCCACTGTCTTGGCAACACAGGGCCTTTGTAAATGCGACATGGCATTCACCATTCATTCTAGCCAAAAATGGCGCTCCCTCCCTGCAGAGGCTTACCCTGCACCCGCCTGGCGCTTTATGTTCACATGTGGGGTATTCCCATACTTGGGGGGGAAGTTGCGCTACACATTTAGTGTTATTTTTTATCTTTTAACCCCTTGTGAAAAGGAAAAAATAAAGACTAGATCAATGATTTAGTGTAAAAATTTAAATTTTTTTTTTACACTAAATGTTGGTCTAGCCTTAATTTTTTAATTCCACAAGGGGTTAAAAGAGAAAATAAATGCAAAATGTGTAGGGGTAATTTCCCCTGAGTAAGAAAATACCCCACATGTGGGCATAATGTGCCATATGGGCACAGGACAAGCCACCAGAGGGACAGAGCGCCATTTAGAGGCTGGAATGGAGGATGGAGGCCATGTCACATTTACAAAGCTCCGGTGCTGCCAGGACAGTAGAACCCCCCCCCCTCCCACAAGTGAACCCATTTTGGAAACTACAACCCCATAAGAGATCTAACAAGGGGTGCAGTGAGCATATGAACCCCTCTGGTGACTGGCACATATGTAGAACATGTGCTGTGAAGATGAAAAATAAAAAAAATTTCATTTTCACAGCACAAATGTGCCCGTCACAAGGCGGCCATATCTCCGCTGCACCCCTTGTTAGATTCCTTAAGGGCTGTAGTTTCCAGAATGGGGTCACTTGTGGGGGGTTTCTACTGCCCTGGCCGCACAGAGGCTTTGTAATCGCATCATGGCATACTCTAATTGGAATAGCGGCCATACCTATTTAGTTGGGGAAAAGGGACAATTTTAATTAATTTGGGGGTATTAGGCCAATTATTAGTTTATAAGGTTGAAGATGACAGATGTCCATCAAATTCAACCTGTGTTGATCCAGAGGAAGGCAAAAACCCTTGTGAGGCAGACGACAGTAGCCTCCTCACAGGGGAAAAATTCCTTCCTGACTCCTGACATAATGGCAATCAGAATAATCCCTGGATCAACGTGACCTCTGAAATAGGAATAAGGGACAGAATTTAGATAATGTAGAACCCCAATGACGTGTGGTGCGCCTTGGAGCGATCCTGTATGCAGAGGCCGGGTGATCAGGACAGGCGTCACACTGGAAAATGGTGTCCTTCCTGATCCCCCTTTTACAGCACACTCTTCACTTCTTTTGGGATCTCCCCTTTCTTCCAGTGTGCGGGACTTCACCTGGAAAATGTTGTCCCTGTACAATACGGGGTCCTTCATATCCAGAAGCGCTGGGACCCGCTCCGTGGCTGCCGAATATCAGGGCTTTGATCACTGCTTCCTGGAATTCAAGAAATTTCCCCGGGTGGCCGGCATATCGGTACAGCACAAAAGCGTTGGACATCGCTGTTTGTACCAGATATACGGCCACCTTTTCATACCACCGTCTGTTTTTTCTCGTAGCGTTATATGGTTTGAGGACTTTATCTGAGAGATCAACTCCTCCCATATACTGATTGTACTCTAGGAACACATCAGGGTTTGTGCACCCACGTTTGTGGTACCATGTACAGCAGCACGAGGGGTGGCGCTATTCCTGTGAATTGTGGTCAAAATAGGACATCGCGTTTGTCCTTATATTTGACCAACATTTTACAGGGTATAGGCCTTGCTCTCACCCCTTCGCATCATTTTCTACCTGACGACTTGGGAGGCCTCTTGATTTTGTCGGATCGTGTCGCAAGCTACAGTAGCTCGGGACAGCGAGGGGACCGAAACAGGGGGGATGCTGGTATAAGAAGTTTATCAACGTGCAGGTGATAGACCTTTATCCAGCAGTGGGACGATACACGGCATACCAAACAGGTTTATTTATTTTTATTAAAAACTGGGGAAAAGGGGGTGAATCTGACTTATTAGGGGGGTCTGGGGGACTTCTAGTATAGGTGCATTGATCTCTCATTGAGATCTTTGCTGTATAGTTATACAGCAAAGAACAATGAGATCGGCACTCTGATGCTTTCGGCTGCTGCAGCCGAAAGCATCCGAGTGCCGAGCTGGGATCAGTGCCATTTTGGCAGAGACCCCGGCGGCCGACACAAGTCACGGAGATCGCTCCTCCGGGACAACTTCCCGGAGGAGCAATCTCCGCCACTAGACACAAGGGAAGAGCTGCGTCGATAATCAGATGCAGCTGTCATCTTTGACAGCTGCATCTGATTACTTAGTATTAGCGGCACGGCGATCGGACAGTGCCCGCTAATACCCGCGGTCCCGGGCTACAAGCGGCACCCGGACCGCGACGGCCCCGCTCTGAACACCCTTGCGGGCGCATGACGTACCGGTACGTCATGCGTCCTTAAGAGGTTAAACATTATCACACAGAGAATGATTAAAAAAGTATAATATTACCTTGAACATTCCTCTTGCAGATCTAACAGTTGTTTCTCCAAACCTTCCTTAGCTTTCTTTGAGGTTTCCTGGAGATCATGAAGTGTTTTCTCTAACATGTCTCTAGCTTTTGCTGCAGCGTCCTGAAGCTCAAACTGCTGCTGCAGTTGTTCCTTAGTTTTGCATGAGGTTTCTTGCAACTCACACAACTACTGTTCTAATCCTTCCTTAGTCCCATTGAGGTCAATGATCTGTTGTTCTAGCCTTTCTATAGTCTCTCCAGAAGAGTCTGTAGTTCGAGGAGTTGCAGTTCTAACCTTCAATTTTTGCTGAGGATTCCTGGAGCTGTTGTTCCAAACTTTCCTTAGTCTTAGGGTCCTATTCCACGGGCCGAGGAGGGCCCTATCAACAATGTAAATGAGCGACGATCTGCTAGATCGCCGCTCGTTTACTGGGCCTATTCCACGGCCCAATGATCGTTGAGCGAGGGCTGCAAGGACATCGTTGCCGATGTCCTTGCAGCATCATACATTACCTGTCCAGGCTTCTTCTCCGCACTGTCTTCGACCCCGGTTCCCGCGCGCTCTATCTTCAGAATATGCTGGTTCAGCTGACAGGCCACACTCAGCAATCACCCTGGCGCTCGCGTCAGCTGACCGGGCCATTCTGAAATAGAGCCGCAGGACCCGGAGATGAAGACACGCGGAGAAGAAGCCTGGACAGGTAAGGTATGATGCTTCTTCGCAAATAGTCAGTCACCCGCCGCGCACAGCTATTCAACCGTAGCGATGTGCGGTGG
>NW_027209739.1:0-10352 GCF_027789765.1 Dendropsophus ebraccatus | reverse complement strand
CCCCCATCGCTGGTAAGCCCCGCCCCCGCGCCGACGCTATGCAATGCACTGAATATTGCCAACTGTACCCGGGCTTGGAGCCGGTAAGCGCCGCCCCCATCGCTGTAAGCCCCGCCCCCCGCGCCGACGCTATGCAATGCACTTAATGTTGCCAACTGTACCGGGCTTGAGCCGGTAAGCGCCGCCCCCATCGCTGGGGGGCATGTTTAAAAAAACAATGGCGGGGGGTTGCTATGCAGAGAAGTAACAGCGGCCCCAGCGCGAAAAATATTAAAGTGTTGCGTCTGCTGAAGAGGTGGCAGTAGGCATTGCATGTTGCCAACAGTACCGGGCTTAAGTCGGCAAGCCCCGCCCCTGCACAAAACCAATTCTATTCAATTCACTATATATATATATAGATTTAATGTTTGGTTTATGGAAGGAAACCCGAGTACCCAGACGAAACCCATGCAAACACGTTAGAACATTAGGTGGATTTGAACCCAAGACCCCAGCGCTGCAAAGCTACTGCGCTAACCGACTGAGCCACCGAGCTGCCTCTACTGCAAGCCATTTGAATGGAGGGCATGTGTAAAAAATGGCGCTGCTATGCCATGAGAAGCATACCAGCAGACCCAGCGCCAAAGGAAATAAAAGTGTTGCGTCTGCTGAAGAGTTGGCAGTAAGCGTTGCGTGTTGCCAACTGTACCGGGCTTAAGCCGGTAAGCCCCGCCCCCATCGCGGTAAGCCACTCCCCCGGCTCAGACGCTATGTAAAGCACTGAATGTTGCCGACTGTACCGGGCTTGAGCCGGTAAGCCCCGCCCCCATCGCTGTAAGCCCCGCCCCCAGCGCCGACGCTATGCAATGCACTGAATATTGCCACTGTAACGGGCTTGAGCCGGTAAGCGCCGCCCCCATCGCTGTAAGCCCCGCCCCCCGCGCCGACGCTATGCAATGCACTTAATGTTGCCAACTGTACCGGGCTTGAGCCGGTAAGCGCCGCCCCCATCGCGGGGGCATGTTTAAAAAAACAAATGGCGGTGCTATGCCATGAGAAGTAACAGCGGCCCCAGCGCGAAAAATATTAAAGTGTTGCGTCTGCTGAAGAGGGTGGCAGTAGGCATTGCATGTTGCCAACAGTACCGGGCTTAAGTCGGCAAGCCCCGCCCCCTGCACAAACCCAATTCTATTCAATATATATTTAATGTTTGTTTTTGGGTATGGAAGGAAACCCGAGTACCCAGACGAAACCCATGCAAACACGTAGAACATTAGTGGGATTTGAACCCACGACCCCAGCGCTGCAAGGATACTGCGCTAACCACTGAGCCACCGAGCTGCCTCTACTGCAATGCCATTTGAATTGGGGCATGTGTAAAAAAATGGCGCTGCTATGCCATGAGAAGCAACAGCAGACCCAGCGCCAAAGGAAATAACGTGTTGCGTCTGCTGAAGAGTTGGCAGTTAGCATTGCGTGTTGCCAACTGTACCGGGCTTAAGCCGGTAAACCCCGCCCCCCGCACCGACCCTATGCAATGCATTGCATGTTGCCAAGTGTACCGGGCTAAGCCGGTAAGCCCCGCCCCCATCGCGGTAAGCCACTCCCCCGGCTCAGACGCTATGTAAAGCACTGAATGTTGCCGACTGTACCGGGCTTGAGCCGGTAAGCCCCGCCCCCATCGCTGTAAGCCCGCCCCCCGCGCCGACGCTATGCAATGCACTGAATATTGCCAACTGTACCGGGCTTGAGCCGGTAAGCGCCGCACCCATCGCTGTAAGCCCCGCCCCCCGCGCCGACGCTATGCAATGCACTGAATATTGCCAACTGTACCGGGCTTGAGCCGGTAAGCGCCGCCCCATCGCTGTAAGCCCCGCCCCCCGCGCCGACGCTATGCAATGCACTTAATGTTGCCAACTGTACCGGGCTTGAGCCGGTAAGCGCCGCCCCCATCGCGGGGGCATGTTTAAAAAAACAAATGGCGGTGCTATGCCATGAGAAGTAACAGCGGCCCCAGCGCGAAAAATACTAAAGTGTTGCGTCTGCTGAAGAGGTGGCAGTAGGCATTGCATGTTGCCAACAGTACCGGGCTTAAGTCGGCAAGCCCCGCCCCCTGCACAAAACCAATTCTATTCAATTCACTATATATATATATATATATTTAATGTTTGTTTATGGAAGGAAACCCGAGTACCCAGACGAAACCCATGCAAACACGTAGAACATTAGTGGGATTTGAACCCAAGACCCCAGCGCTGCAAAGCTACTGCGCTAACCACTGAGCCACCGAGCTGCCTCTACTGCAATGCCATTTGAATGGGGGCATGTGTAAAAAAATGGCGCTGCTATGCCATGAGAAGCAACAGCAGACCCAGCGCCAAAGGAAATAAAGTGTTGCGTCTGCTGAAGAGTTGGCAGTAAGCGTTTGCGTGTTGCCAACTGTACCGGGCTTAAGCCGGTAAGCCCCGCCCCCCGCGCAGACCCTATACAATGCATTGCATGTTGCCAAGTGTACCGGGCTTAAGCCGGTAAGCCCCGCCCCCATCGCGGTAAGCCACTCCCCCGGCTCAGACGCTATGTAAAGCACTGAATGTTGCCGACTGTACCGGGCTTGAGCCGGTAAGCCCCGCCCCATCGCTGTAAGCCCCGCCCCCTGCGCCGACGCTATGCAATGCACTGAATATTGCCAACTGTACCGGGCTTGAGCCGGTAAGCGCCGCACCCATCGCTGTAAGCCCCGCCCCCCGCGCCGACGCTATGCAATGCACTGAATATTGCCAACTGTACCGGGCTTGAGCCGGTAAGCGCCGCCCCCATCGCGGTAAGCCCCGCCCCCCGCGCCGACGCTATGCAATGCACTGAATGTTGCCAACTGTACCGGGCTTGAACCGGTAAGCGCCGCCCCAATCGCGGTAAGCCCCGCCCCCCGCGCCGACGCTATGCAATGCACTGAATATTGCCAACTGTAACGGGCTTGAGCCGGTAAGCCCCGCCCCCCGCGGCGACGCTATGCAATGCACTGAATATTGCCAACTGTACCGGGCTTGAGCCGGTAAGCGCCGCCCCCATCGCTGTAAGCCCCGCCCCCCGCGCCGACGCTATGCAATGCACTTAATGTTGCCAACTGTACCGGGCTTGAGCCGGTAAGCGCCGCCCCCATCGCGGGGGCATGTTTAAAAAAACAAATGGCGGTGCTATGCCATGAGAAGTAACAGCGGCCCCAGCGCGAAAAATATTAAAGTGTTGCGTCTGCTGAAGAGGTGGCAGTAGGCATTGCATGTTGCCAACAGTACCGGGCTTAAGTCGGCAAGCCCCGCCCCCTGCACAAACCCAATTCTATTCAATATATATTTAATGTTTGTTTTTGGGTATGGAAGGAAACCCGAGTACCCAGACGAAACCCATGCAAACACGTAGAACATTAGTGGGATTTGAACCCACGACCCCAGCGCTGCAAGGATACTGCGCTAACCACTGAGCCACCGAGCTGCCTCTACTGCAATGCCATTTGAATTGGGGCATGTGTAAAAAAATGGCGCTGCTATGCCATGAGAAGCAACAGCAGACCCAGCGCCAAAGGAAATAAAGTGTTGCGTCTGCTGAAGAGTTGGCAGTTAGCATTGCGTGTTGCCAACTGTACCGGGCTTAAGCCGGTAAACCCCGCCCCCCGCACCGACCCTATGCAATGCATTGCATGTTGCCAAGTGTACCGGGCTTAAGCCGGTAAGCCCCGCCCCCATCGCGGTAAGCCACTCTCCCGGCTCAGACGCTATGTAAAGCACTGAATGTTGCCGACTGTACCGGGCTTGAGCCGGTAAGCGCCGCCCCAATCGCGGTAAGCCCCGCCCCCCGCGCCGACGCTATGCAATGCACTGAATATTGCCAACTGTACCGGGCTTGAGCCGGTAAGCCCCGCCCCCCGCGGCGACGCTATGCAATGCACTGAATATTGCCAACTGTACCGGGCTTGAGCCGGTAAGCGCCGCCCCCATCGCTGTAAGCCCCGCCCCCCGCGCCGACGCTATGCAATGCACTTAATGTTGCCAACTGTACCGGGCTTGAGCCGGTAAGCGCCGCCCCCATCGCGGGGGCATGTTTAAAAAAACAAATGGCGGTGCTATGCCATGAGAAGTAACAGCGGCCCCAGCGCGAAAAATACTAAAGTGTTGCGTCTGCTGAAGAGGTGGCAGTAGGCATTGCATGTTGCCAACAGTACCGGGCTTAAGTCGGCAAGCCCCGCCCCCTGCACAAAACCAATTCTATTCAATTCACTATATATATATATATATATTTAATGTTTGTTTATGGAAGGAAACCCGAGTACCCAGACGAAACCCATGCAAACACGTAGAACATTAGTGGGATTTGAACCCAAGACCCCAGCGCTGCAAAGCTACTGCGCTAACCACTGAGCCACCGAGCTGCCTCTACTGCAATGCCATTTGAATGGGGGCATGTGTAAAAAAATGGCGCTGCTATGCCATGAGAAGCAACAGCAGACCCAGCGCCAAAGGAAATAAAGTGTTGCGTCTGCTGAAGAGTTGGCAGTAAGCGTTGCGTGTTGCCAACTGTACCGGGCTTAAGCCGGTAAGCCCCGCCCCCATCGCGGTAAGCCACTCCCCCGGCTCAGACGCTATGTAAAGCACTGAATGTTGCCGACTGTACCGGGCTTGAGCCGGTAAGCCCCGCCCCCATCGCTGTAAGCCCCGCCCCCGGCGCCGACGCTATGCAATGCACTGAATATTGCCAACTGTACCGGGCTTGAGCCGGTAAGCGCCGCACCCATCGCTGTAAGCCCCGCCCCCCGCGCCGACGCTATGCAATGCACTTAATGTTGCCAACTGTACCGGGCTTGAGCCGGTAAGCGCCGCCCCCATCGCGGGGGCATGTTTAAAAAAACAAATGGCGGTGCTATGCCATGAGAAGTAACAGCGGCCCCAGCGCGAAAAATATTAAAGTGTTGCGTCTGCTGAAGAGGTGGCAGTAGGCATTGCATGTTGCCAACAGTACCGGGCTTAAGTCGGCAAGCCCCGCCCCCTGCACAAACCCAATTCTATTCAATATATATTTAATGTTTGTTTTTGGGTATGGAAGGAAACCCGAGTACCCAGACGAAACCCATGCAAACACGTAGAACATTAGTGGGATTTGAACCCACGACCCCAGCGCTGCAAGGATACTGCGCTAACCACTGAGCCACCGAGCTGCCTCTACTGCAATGCCATTTGAATTGGGGCATGTGTAAAAAAATGGCGCTGCTATGCCATGAGAAGCAACAGCAGACCCAGCGCCAAAGGAAATAAAGTGTTGCGTCTGCTGAAGAGTTGGCAGTTAGCATTGCGTGTTGCCAACTGTACCGGGCTTAAGCCGGTAAACCCCGCCCCCCGCACCGACCCTATGCAATGCATTGCATGTTGCCAAGTGTACCGGGCTTAAGCCGGTAAGCCCCGCCCCCATCGCGGTAAGCCACTCCCCCGGCTCAGACGCTATGTAAAGCACTGAATGTTGCCGACTGTACCGGGCTTGAGCCGGTAAGCCCCGCCCCCATCGCTGTAAGCCCCGCCCCCCGCGCCGACGCTATGCAATGCACTGAATATTGCCAACTGTACCGGGCTTGAGCCGGTAAGCGCCGCACCCATCGCTGTAAGCCCCGCCCCCCGCGCCGACGCTATGCAATGCACTGAATATTGCCAACTGTACCGGGCTTGAGCCGGTAAGCGCCGCCCCCATCGCTGTAAGCCCCGCCCCCCGCGCCGACGCTATGCAATGCACTTAATGTTGCCAACTGTACCGGGCTTGAGCCGGTAAGCGCCGCCCCCATCGCGGGGGCATGTTTAAAAAAAACAAATGGCGGTGCTATGCCATGAGAAGTAACAGCGGCCCCAGCGCGAAAAATACTAAAGTGTTGCGTCTGCTGAAGAGGTGGCAGTAGGCATTGCATGTTGCCAACAGTACCGGGCTTAAGTCGGCAAGCCCCGCCCCCTGCACAAAACCAATTCTATTCAATTCACTATATATATATATATATATATTTAATGTTTGTTTATGGAAGGAAACCCGAGTACCCAGACGAAACCCATGCAAACACGTAGAACATTAGTGGGATTTGAACCCAAGACCCCAGCGCTGCAAAGCTACTGCGCTAACCACTGAGCCACCGAGCTGCCTCTACTGCAATGCCATTTGAATGGGGGCATGTGTAAAAAAATGGCGCTGCTATGCCATGAGAAGCAACAGCAGACCCAGCGCCAAAGGAAATAAAGTGTTGCGTCTGCTGAAGAGTTGGCAGTAAGCGTTGCGTGTTGCCAACTGTACCGGGCTTAAGCCGGTAAGCCCCGCCCCCCGCGCAGACCCTATACAATGCATTGCATGTTGCCAAGTGTACCGGGCTTAAGCCGGTAAGCCCCGCCCCCATCGCGGTAAGCCACTCCCCCGGCTCAGACGCTATGTAAAGCACTGAATGTTGCCGACTGTACCGGGCTTGAGCCGGTAAGCCCCGCCCCCATCGCTGTAAGCCCCGCCCCCTGCGCCGACGCTATGCAATGCACTGAATATTGCCAACTGTACCGGGCTTGAGCCGGTAAGCGCCGCACCCATCGCTGTAAGCCCCGCCCCCCGCGCCGACGCTATGCAATGCACTGAATATTGCCAACTGTACCGGGCTTGAGCCGGTAAGCGCCGCCCCCATCGCGGTAAGCCCCGCCCCCCGCGCCGACGCTATGCAATGCACTGAATGTTGCCAACTGTACCGGGCTTGAGCCGGTAAGCGCCGCCCCAATCGCGGTAAGCCCCGCCCCCCGCGCCGACGCTATGCAATGCACTGAATATTGCCAACTGTATCGGGCTTGAGCCGGTAAGCCCCGCCCCCCGCGGCGACGCTATGCAATGCACTGAATATTGCCAACTGTACCGGGCTTGAGCCGGTAAGCGCCGCCCCCATCGCTGTAAGCCCCGCCCCCCGCGCCGACGCTATGCAATGCACTTAATGTTGCCAACTGTACCGGGCTTGAGCCGGTAAGCGCCGCCCCCATCGCGGGGGCATGTTTAAAAAAACAAATGGCGGTGCTATGCCATGAGAAGTAACAGCGGCCCCAGCGCGAAAAATATTAAAGTGTTGCGTCTGCTGAAGAGGTGGCAGTAGGCATTGCATGTTGCCAACAGTACCGGGCTTAAGTCGGCAAGCCCCGCCCCCTGCACAAACCCAATTCTATTCAATATATATTTAATGTTTGTTTTTGGGTATGGAAGGAAACCCGAGTACCCAGACGAAACCCATGCAAACACGTAGAACATTAGTGGGATTTGAACCCACGACCCCAGCGCTGCAAGGATACTGCGCTAACCACTGAGCCACCGAGCTGCCTCTACTGCAATGCCATTTGAATTGGGGCATGTGTAAAAAAATGGCGCTGCTATGCCATGAGAAGCAACAGCAGACCCAGCGCCAAAGGAAATAAAGTGTTGCGTCTGCTGAAGAGTTGGCAGTTAGCATTGCGTGTTGCCAACTGTACCGGGCTTAAGCCGGTAAACCCCGCCCCCCGCACCGACCCTATGCAATGCATTGCATGTTGCCAAGTGTACCGGGCTTAAGCCGGTAAGCCCCGCCCCCATCGCGGTAAGCCACTCTCCCGGCTCAGACGCTATGTAAAGCACTGAATGTTGCCGACTGTACCGGGCTTGAGCCGGTAAGCGCCGCCCCAATCGCGGTAAGCCCCGCCCCCCGCGCCGACGCTATGCAATGCACTGAATATTGCCAACTGTACCGGGCTTGAGCCGGTAAGCCCCGCCCCCCCGCGGCGACGCTATGCAATGCACTGAATATTGCCAACTGTACCGGGCTTGAGCCGGTAAGCGCCGCCCCCATCGCTGTAAGCCCCGCCCCCCGCGCCGACGCTATGCAATGCACTTAATGTTGCCAACTGTACCGGGCTTGAGCCGGTAAGCGCCGCCCCCATCGCGGGGGCATGTTTAAAAAAACAAATGGCGGTGCTATGCCATGAGAAGTAACAGCGGCCCCAGCGCGAAAAATACTAAAGTGTTGCGTCTGCTGAAGAGGTGGCAGTAGGCATTGCATGTTGCCAACAGTACCGGGCTTAAGTCGGCAAGCCCCGCCCCCTGCACAAAACCAATTCTATTCAATTCACTATATATATATATATATATTTAATGTTTGTTTATGGAAGGAAACCCGAGTACCCAGACGAAACCCATGCAAACACGTAGAACATTAGTGGGATTTGAACCCAAGACCCCAGCGCTGCAAAGCTACTGCGCTAACCACTGAGCCACCGAGCTGCCTCTACTGCAATGCCATTTGAATGGGGGCATGTGTAAAAAAATGGCGCTGCTATGCCATGAGAAGCAACAGCAGACCCAGCGCCAAAGGAAATAAAGTGTTGCGTCTGCTGAAGAGTTGGCAGTAAGCGTTGCGTGTTGCCAACTGTACCGGGCTTAAGCCGGTAAGCCCCGCCCCCATCGCGGTAAGCCACGCCCCCGGCTCAGACGCTATGTAAAGCACTGAATGTTGCCGACTGTACCGGGCTTGAGCCGGTAAGCCCCGCCCCCATCGCTGTAAGCCCCGCCCCCGGCGCCGACGCTATGCAATGCACTGAATATTGCCAACTGTACCGGGCTTGAGCCGGTAAGCGCCGCACCCATCGCTGTAAGCCCCGCCCCCCGCGCCGACGCTATGCAATGCACTTAATGTTGCCAACTGTACCGGGCTTGAGCCGGTAAGCGCCGCCCCCATCGCGGGGGCATGTTTAAAAAAGCAAATGGCGGTGCTATGCCATGAGAAGTAACAGCGGCCCCAGCGCGAAAAATATTAAAGTGTTGCGTCTGCTGAAGAGGTGGCAGTAGGCATTGCATGTTGCCAACAGTACCGGGCTTAAGTCGGCAAGCCCCGCCCCCTGCACAAACCCAATTCTATTCAATATATATTTAATGTTTGTTTTTGGGTATGGAAGGAAACCCGAGTACCCAGACGAAACCCATGCAAACACGTAGAACATTAGTGGGATTTGAACCCACGACCCCAGCGCTGCAAGGATACTGCGCTAACCACTGAGCCACCGAGCTGCCTCTACTGCAATGCCATTTGAATTGGGGCATGTGTAAAAAATGGCGCTGCTATGCCATGAGAAGCAACAGCAGACCCAGCGCCAAAGGAAATAAAGTGTTGCGTCTGCTGAAGAGTTGGCAGTTAGCATTGCGTGTTGCCAACTGTACCGGGCTTAAGCCGGTAAACCCCGCCCCCCGCACCGACCCTATGCAATGCATTGCATGTTGCCAAGTGTACCGGGCTTAAGCCGGTAAGCCCCGCCCCCATCGCGGTAAGCCACTCCCCCGGCTCAGACGCTATGTAAAGCACTGAATGTTGCCGACTGTACCGGGCTTGAGCCGGTAAGCCCCGCCCCCATCGCTGTAAGCCCCGCCCCCCGCGCCGACGCTATGCAATGCACTGAATATTGCCAACTGTACCGGGCTTGAGCCGGTAAGCGCCGCACCCATCGCTGTAAGCCCCGCCCCCCGCGCCGACGCTATGCAATGCACTGAATATTGCCAACTGTACCGGGCTTGAGCCGGTAAGCGCCGCCCCCATCGCTGTAAGCCCCGCCCCCCGCGCCGACGCTATGCAATGCACTTAATGTTGCCAACTGTACCGGGCTTGAGCCGGTAAGCGCCGCCCCCATCGCGGGGGCATGTTTAAAAAAACAAATGGCGGTGCTATGCCATGAGAAGTAACAGCGGCCCCAGCGCGAAAAATACTAAAGTGTTGCGTCTGCTGAAGAGGTGGCAGTAGGCATTGCATGTTGCCAACAGTACCGGGCTTAAGTCGGCAAGCCCCGCCCCCTGCACAAAACCAATTCTATTCAATTCACTATATATATATATATATATATTTAATGTTTGTTTATGGAAGGAAACCCGAGTACCCAGACGAAACCCATGCAAACACGTAGAACATTAGTGGGATTTGAACCCAAGACCCCAGCGCTGCAAAGCTACTGCGCTAACCACTGAGCCACCGAGCTGCCTCTACTGCAATGCCATTTGAATGGGGGCATGTGTAAAAAAATGGCGCTGCTATGCCATGAGAAGCAACAGCAGACCCAGCGCCAAAGGAAATAAAGTGTTGCGTCTGCTGAAGAGTTGGCAGTAAGCGTTGCGTGTTGCCAACTGTACCGGGCTTAAGCCGGTAAGCCCCGCCCCCCGCGCAGACCCTATACAATGCATTGCATGTTGCCAAGTGTACCGGGCTTAAGCCGGTAAGCCCCGCCCCCATCGCGGTAAGCCACTCCCCCGGCTCAGACGCTATGTAAAGCACTGAATGTTGCCGACTGTACCGGGCTTGAGCCGGTAAGCCCCGCCCC
>NW_027209738.1:0-10420 GCF_027789765.1 Dendropsophus ebraccatus | reverse complement strand
CCGATCTCCGTCATTCTCTATGGGCATCGGACTCATCTCTCAGCGCGCGTGCCAGGCTTCGGGCGCTGATATCTCCGTGATCCGACCGGCTCAGGAAGCGGGACCCGGCGGGATCACGTGAGTATAGGGGATCTAACAGGGGTTCGGGAGCCTGTCACCGCCGGCACGGGGGGTAGACAGGTCCTCTTTAAGGAGAAGTCCAGTGAAAAGTTTTATTTAGGTATTGTATTGCCCCGAAAAAAAGTTACACACAAAATTACACAAAGTACAATTTTACATATAAGAGTACGATAAAGTTCCTTTTTCCCCGGCACTTACTACTGCATCAAGGCTTCACTTCTTGGCTAAAATGGTGATGTCACTTCCTGAATAACATGGTGATGTCACGACCCACTCCCAGAGCTGTGCGGGCTGTGCTGCTGGAGAGGATGATGGCAGGGGGATGCTCAGTGTCCCCTCCAGTGCCCTGTGCTCTGTGTCCCCCTAGCCATCATCCTCTCCGAGTAGCCACAGTCTCCACACTCTGGGAGTCGGGCGTGACATCACCTTGTTATCCAGGAAGTGACATCATCATGTTAACCAGGAAGTGAAGCCTTGATGCAGTAGTAAGTGCAGGGAAAAAAGCACTTTACAAGCTGTGGAGTTGAGAGTCCATTTTATCTGTGCTTCTCCATTTTATATCTTTAAAATGTATATGTGCTTTGTGTTATCTCTGTCAGCATCTATGTTTTGTGACAATGAGAATTCTACTCTGTCTTGCTTTTTGCTTCACGTCATGGGTCCGGAGTTGTTACCAATAGATGACTGCAAGGACACTAGATACGAAGATACTATGACCGCTTAACCAACAA
Organism: Dendropsophus ebraccatus; assembly: GCF_027789765.1. Lineage (NCBI taxonomy): Eukaryota > Metazoa > Chordata > Amphibia > Anura > Hylidae > Dendropsophus > Dendropsophus ebraccatus. The sequence goes on along the minus strand of NW_027209738.1, from coordinate 9,569 downwards.
ATGTAAACTTTCTGGTTCCTCCTAGTACCCTTGAAGTGGACTGTTAGGATATAAAAATAATTTATATTCCTATAATAAACAGAATCAGTTTTGACTCTACTTGCCTCACGTGTCCTTTCTGGTCCTTGGCAGATCGCAGCTGCCATACTTTTTTTTAATTAGACAGCCCCCAGGTATACCTGGAGACTTCCATTTGAGGTCTCACCCTAACACAGCATTTCCTGTAAAAGTGTATATTTGTAATTGTATAACTTTCGGAGGGCAATACAATACTTTAATAAAACATTTTGCTGGACTTCTCCTTTACAAGAGGATGTACCACCAGGTACATCCTCTTTAATCTGACACAGGGATAGAACAGTGCCGTCATCGCAAGCCGGTGCCGGCGTCCTTTTTCGATCCGCGGCAGCAGTTATCGTGTACGGCACCATTGTATCATGGGACCCGGCCAGTGCTCAGCACTGGAGGCGGGCGGCCCGCCCCCAGTTGGGAGGGAATTCCCTATAGATATATGTGTCACAATTCCCCCGCCCAAAGGTGTTACACAACTCTCATTTTTACTGCAGACTGATGTCTGACGCACAGTGAGGCTGCAGCACCTGCTGCCAATAGCAATAGTCTGCATATATAAATTGATAGATCTCTGCTTGTAGTAACAACAGAAAGCCAACTGTTGTTATATTGGCGCAGGTTAACTGTGTGGAGTAGTGCTTCGCATGTGTCACATGGCAGGGTGTGTTGCTAACCCGGGTCTCTGTAGCATTGTACTCATTGCATCACTGAAACAGCTTATTGACAAAGTGCAGCAAATGCTTTGAGCACTTAAATGTTCATGGTGAACCCCACGGTTTTGTGTACTGAAGTAGATTGACTCACCCTTGAAGTTGTGGCACAATCCACCTGAAGGGCATATACAGAAAAGATGGCTGAAATGGGTGGCCACTAAGCACTAAAGGCCCCATCACTATATAAACAAGAACTGATTTGCTAGACTTGCACTCATGTTACTGAGCCTAATATATATATATATATATATATATATAATATATGATATAGGTATATATCATATATATATATATATATATATATATTACTATATATGATATATGTATATATCATTTGCGATGTCTGTGCAGGCCAGAGCCTTGCTCTAGTGTAAAATAATAAACCTTATACATACCTCTCTGCGCTCCCAGTGTCCTTCTCGTTTTTGCCTTCTCCCGCAACCACCACTGGAACGTCTGAGCTGGTCTCTAATGTGACAGGCCGCTCAGCACAATCCTGACCGAGACATGACAGTGCAGGCAGCCAGTGATTGGCTGAGCAGCCTGTCACTTAAAGGGAACCTGTTCTAAAGGGACCCCCCCCCCCCCGCTACAGCCTCCTATACTCACCTGATCCCACTTCTGGATCCGGTCGGGTCACAGAGCGCTGCAGCCCGGCGCACGCGCTGAGAGAGGAGATCCAACGCTCATAGAGAATGACGGAGAGTCCAGCGCTCCGTCATTCTCTATGAGCGTTGGACTCATCTCTCAGCGCGCGTGCCGGGCTGCAGGGGCTGATATCTCCGTGACCGACCGGATCCAGAAGCGGGACCCGGCGGGATCAGGTGAGTATAGGGGGCTGTAGCGGGGGGTCGGGAGCCTGTCACCCCGGCACGGGGGGTGACAGGTTCCCTTTAAGAGACTGGCTCAGAAGTTCCAGTGGTGGCTGCGGGAAGAGGGCAGAAGCGAGAAGGACACTAGGGAGTGCAGAGAGGTATGTATAAGGTTTATTTATTTATTTTTACACATTCATCAGCTTTCAACTGCACATTGCTATTACACAGTGATGCACGACCAACATCTGATTGTTGCCGTTTATTGCAGCCTTAAAATCATCCCGATGATAGTTTCATCAGCTGATTGTTCTGTTTATTACACGAGCAATAATCTGCCGAATCGGACTGATTGGCAGATTTATCACTCCGTGTAATAGGGTCCTTACTCTCAGAGCAGACAAAAGCTGGTTAAGGCAAAAGAGTCCTTGTGGATGTGTTTCCTCCTGACAGCCATTTTACATCTGGAATAGGAATGTTGCTTAAATAAATTTTCCTCTTAGAGTGGACTGTAGGCCGTCTTCGGCAAAATCTCTTGACTTTTACACAGTGCTGTGATCATCTGCACACAGCACAGACTTGACCTGTAACAAAGATGCCAACCAGAACTGGCTATACGGTGACATGACAGCAGCAGTGCAAATAGTAGTGGTCAGGTTTAGGGGCCCCAAGAGGCAAAATCCTCTCTTTGCTGTGGGTTTGACCTTCTCACAGGCATTAAAGACTTGCGTGAATTGGATTCAGAGGCCTAAAGAGGAAAAACCATCTCTTTTTGTGGTTTGACTGTTTTCAAACAATTTGCTGTAGCTTGTTTCTTGCCTTAGTAGGTTTGGAAGTGGAAACATGTCTACGCCTCAAGCTGGGTGTGAGGCCACCACTGACTGACAGTAGTTTACTGCAAAGTTGTAGACACTCTATTACATTTCTCTAAAACTAGACTGAATGAAAAGTTTCATCTCACCGAGAAGTTTGACTTTATTTTCATCCTTTGCCATGGCAGTTAAGGTTAAGTTCCATACAGCTTGAGCTACATGGTGACCATCGTGTAACCAAAAATTTGTTTGACTTGCCGTCAAATTTGGCTCTAGGAAACAATAGCCAAGTTGCAGAGAAGCCACCAACTTAAACTTTTATTGAGCTCAATGCTGGCGTACCTGTGCGTAACCTGAGACCAAAAATCCATCAAAGTCACAATGCAACGCCATTCACTAAGACGCTGGTCTTGATACCCACCCTCCCCAAAGTTTGTAGAGCCAAGGGGTTAAATGCAAAAGAGACAGTGCTATCACATTCTTCTAGCCTTGCTTTGGGTGTTGTACGGTTGCTTAAGCAACTAGACCGCTCTGACATAGCATCTCCTGTCATCGCTTACAATCTTCATCAGGAGATGCACTCATAAAGAAAGCATGCGAGTCCTACTTTCCCCATCCCACATGGCGGCTGACAGCTTCTCCTGTATGAATGTGTATTATTATGTATTTAAATGAACACAAAGTGATTGGATAAGTGTGAAGTGAAGCAGCAAAAGTTTATATGTTACAGAATACTCTGATCGGGAAGAGAAAAGAAGAGCGTGTTCTTTTAAAGTAAGCATCTGTCTAATGAAAATGAAAGAATAAAGGAACACTCTGAGACCAACATCAGATCACTCAGCAGAAGAATCCGATCTGTGTCAGTCTAATAAGGGGTGTGAAGAGAAAACATAAGACCAATGGGTTGTGGTCTGTTTATAACCAGACTACAGAGAAAAGGGAGGAAAATCTTAAATAGCATATGATTCATAGAGTTCTAATAGAATAAACTCTAATAAGGGCGTATATACCCTGGGACTATCTTATGGCGTATCCACAGGATATGTCTTAAGTGTCCCCCTAGATGTAGGGACCAACTCTGGGACCCTCATCTATCTTAAGATCAAGGCCGTATTAACCCCATCCAAGCCGCTTCAGCTGCCAGAGGTGGTCGGAAGCCAAAAACTTCAGAACCCGAAGGTTACGCATTTTGCTTACCTCCAATTGACTTTAATGGGAGTTACACAAATAGCGCAGTCCACTGAGCTATGCTATTGTTTAACTCCTGTATTTACGGAAATAGCATAGCTCATGGTTTACCATGTCTGCACAACTACCACTCCTGGCAGCTGCAGGGTCCCAGAAGAGGGATTTGCATCTGGGGGACACTTAAGGCATATCCCGTAGATATGGTGTTGGGGGGGAACATGGATTGGGGCTCTTTTATTGTTTTAAATTGAGGGAGATGCTGTAGCATTCACCACGTTCAGTGATTTTCCCGGTCCGTGATTGTGGTCCCGGCAGCTACCTCCGTGATCCATGCAAAACAGCCCGTTTTGCATCCGTTTTGTATCCGTGTCCGTTTTTTTCACGGATCTGTCATACAGCATTTTAAATGACATTGATTACATCACATCCGTGTTTTTCACGGATCTCATTGATTTCTATGGAGGAATCCTTTCCGTGCATCCGTTCCGAGTAATGACATGTCCTATTGTTTAACGGAACGGATCACGGATCCGTGAAATCACGGAACATCTGAATAGCCCCATAGAAAGCAATGGGCTGTAAAATTGTCCGTGAGCACGGACACTTCCCGGAGCGTGTGAATGCAGCCTTAGGGAAATGTTTCATTTGTCTGGAAAACCCTTTTAGACATCCATTGTGCAAAAACTATTTGAGGGATTATATCAGGAATATTTAGCACGCAATTATATTATAAGTGAGTTTTTTTTCTTTTGTATTCTGCTCAGGCGCACAACATAAATAGCCTGTTTTACTTTCCACACTCCCCTGGAGTTATCCTACGTCATCTCAGTTCCTTGCTCAATTATCCCATCTCCACTTCCGAGGAGAAGGAGTGAGAGCCAGTCAGCCAATCACTGACAGGACGGGGACAGCATTGTGGCTAGTGATTGGCTGAGCGGGCTCTCACTGCCAGACGAGTCTGTCTCGTAAGGGGAGACAACATAGTTAAGCTGGGAACTGAGATGATGTAAGAGGACACCGGGGGAGTGGGGAAAAGTAAGAATAGCCTGTTTGTATGTTCTGTGCCTGGGCAGCAACACACTTAATTCTGAGCAGAATACCCTTTAACAAACCTGATACAGACTACCAGCATGTACCATATCAGGAGAGCTCATAGGTTTACTTTAAATGGCAAAGGTCTGTCCAAGCAAGATTGTTCCAATATTTTCTCTCAGGCATTTGTTCAACAGTTGTGCTGTTTCTGGAAGAAGGAACACATTTTTCTAAGCCTGGATAACCCCTTTATGTGGCTTATGGTATGTAAAAGGAGAACTCTGGGCTGGGGTTATTTTAGCAGAGTGCCAGGAGGGGGAGGATGAAAGTAGTATCATGCTCTCACCTCCCCCGCTCCAGCATTGGTGCCGATATCCACAACTCTGTGCCCTAATCCATAACCTACTGGGAGGTGACAGCATGTTACTTCTTTCATCTTCCCCCTTCCTGGCACTCTGCCACAAATCCCCCCAGCCCAGTGTTCTCCTTTAAGACAGCAAAAGTTCCCCATCAAAACTGGAATGGAGCGCTAAAAGAAGCACCTTGATTATTTCTGTATAAATTCCAGGAAGAATGTTCTATCCTACATTAATGTCTAACCTTAATCACACCCAACACTATTAGCTAGTTATTTTCCCACCATACACTTGTGCTACAATTCTACTCCGAGACATTATTACATTATCTCCATTCATATACCTATATATGATCCAATGGGTGTATACCCCAGGGTCCATATGCACACTACAATGCCAAAACCAAAAAGGGAAAGAAGGGGGGAAACAAACCCACCCCGCTAACCAACCATGCAGGACCAAAAATCACAAAGTTTTATATAATCATATATCTTTATTTGTATGTATGAAAAGTATATTACAAAACAAGATTAAAATATTTTTACATAATGGAGGAACTGACACATGACAGAACCCCAGAACAATGGTGGTGGTAAATAATATAGAGCAATATATGTCAAAATACAGAAATAGTAAATAAATTTACACAAACGGAGCACTGGGCATTGGGCATGTAATAGACTAAGTTTCAAGCATAGTGCTTAATAAAGTGCATACAAAATACTACCCATATGTCCTTAATGCAACGACCACCATACCACTCACCCGACGCGCGTTTCGCGTACTTGCTTTATCGAGGGTGAGTGGTATGGTGGTCGTTGCATTAAGGACATATGGGTAGTATTTTGTATGCACTTTATTAAGCACTATGCTTGAAACTTAGTCTATTACATGCCCAATGCCCAGTGCTCCGTTTGTGTAAATTTATTTACTATTTCTGTATTTTGTACATATATTGCTCTATATTATTTACCACCACCATGTTCTGGGGTTCTGTTCATGTGTCAGTTCCTCCATTATGTAAAAAATATTTTAATCTTGTTTTGTAATATACTTTTCATACATACAAATAAAGATATATGATTATATAAAACTTTGTGATTTTTGGTCCTGCATGGTTGGTTAGCGGGGTGGGTTTGTTTTCCCCCCTTCTTTCCCATTATCTCCATTCAGCCAACAAACATAAATATGATCTACTATTGTCTTCCTAACTAACAGAACGGTGCAGGCTACAGTGTGTTTGCTGCAGCCATCTAAGCACTAGTTATTCCACTGCAGCCAGTTCAATTAATTCCTCCTGACCCTCTCTGCAGTGCGTTATCCCTCTCTGTGCTGCCTAACACGTACTGCCTTTTAGCTTTGCAGAGATGGAGCAAGATGAAAACCTAATCTACTGCAACATTTGAAGATGCCAGAACCTGCAGAGCACATTCAGTAAGATAAATGCATCTAAAACGCACTTGTGGAACATCTAATGTGTCTTTAACATGCTCGATGACATGTTTTATTACTCACATGGAAAGGGATGTCCTCAGTCATTGCATGTAATGTTATTAAAACAATAGGCCAGTGCAAATTAGACAGTTATGGATGCACATCTGTAGTCCTGTTATTATCCGGCAGGGAAACATACACAACTTGTGCCTCTTGTGCTGTGATTGCCATTTTGGGACCCCTGCCGGGCTGCTGACGTCACAACCCAATTGATGGACTGCCTGCTCAGCCAGTCATGACTGGGCGGGACACTGCTGGAGTCACTGATTGGCTGAGCATGCAATCCATCAGCAGGGACAGGCAATCCCCCCCGAGTCGTTAAGTCATCAGAACTTGAGAAAAAATGCCTTCTGTCAGGGGCCACGGAACCTGTGAACCGGCACGAGGAGAGGTAAGTAATGATTGTTTGTTACATTCCCCCTTGCCCCTGCCGGTAGTGGAATTTTTGAAGTGGCCATACTTCTCCTTTAAGCAATATTCTAATATTTCTGATCCTTTGGAATTATGAGAATTTCATAAAAGTTTACCAGATCCATCGTAATCTTATAGTCACCGCAGTATAACATGGGACTATCAGGTAGCAGTAACTGAAGCATGGTGATGGCTGTGCGGTGTAAGAATATAGCTACCGAAAGAAATATACACTTTAAATTATTTTCTGCAGGATGGCGCTTCTCCGATATCCTCTGCAATATATCCTGTTTCATTTCCTGTTTGTGATGCGCCCCAGGTACAGGAGTATAAAATTACTCTTGGCCAAGATGCAGAAAAATATGAATGATAGTTGTTCAGTAAAAGACCTGTGCTGGGGCACTAGGAATCCTATAGTGCAATAAACAATTTTTTAGAGTCAAAGTTAAAATAGTCAAAATGTATAAATTCACAGCAATAATGTACAGAACATCGATAGCATAGGGCTGCCAGTGTTATTTCTTGGAATGCGACAGATTGAGACAAAAACAATTTCTTACTTTGGCTTCTGACGTTGGTTCCAGGAAGCAAAGACGATTCCCAAGTCCTTCAGCTGCCAGGCAGAACTTCCTCTGCTCCTTATGGATGTGGTGGCGACCACTGAAGGACAACTTCATCATCCTATGGAACAAATATAGCCAGTTATAAGCTGTACAGTCAGCCTAAATTGGGAATTTCCAATCCTATTTTATATTAAGTATATACTATAGTAGTGTAAAGCTCCCCTCAGCAGCTGGGGTAATAACAAATGCACACTGTGTGGGAGATATTTAAAAAACATACCCTATGATAGTGTAAACTGCATAGCATAAAATGCACCAGAATTATAGCAGTGATTCAGGCCGTTTGAAAACCCTATGCAACTTAAAGGAAAAGTCCGGCCAAAAGAAAAAAATCTGCTGCAGGTCTGTGCCCCATAGTAGAGCTGCGTTACCACTCATGGACCCCAGCCAGCCTCCTGGATCACCTACTCCTGCAACTTAAGACCCAGGGTGGGGAATCCCCACTCAGCTAGTCTGTGACTGGGACGGTACACCGCTGCAGTCAATGACTGGCTGAGGGGCCTTTCCGTGATGACACTAGAACCCAGGAGGAACTGGAGACCAGCAGCATCTCAGTGAGCTTGTGATGCAATGCTTTGGGGGCACAGGGACAGGAAACATAATGTTTCTGCACCCCTCCCCCCGCCTGCAGTGGATTTTTCATCGCTTTTCCATTAAGGCTATGTTCCCACAACATCCATATTTAGACGTTTTACGGACGTCTTTTTGTATATTATGGCGTAATTTGCACAATATATCTGTAAGGCTCCCAAAAAAAAAAAAAATGTTGCGTTAACACAGCCTTAGACTGTCTAGTCTAAGTTTACACTATTTATTACTTGGCTTAGTTAGCATTAAGGCCCCATACCTTTTTCACAAAGCCACACCTATTCCCAGCAGACACCACCTTTAAGTATGAAAACCCACAAAAAGTTGAATAAATGTCCTATATATTTTTCTCCTGTTACAGTAGGGCAGCAGTCTCATTGTTGCCTTCTATACCCTGATCTAGATTCTTTACATTCTGCTGCTTCTCCATTCTGGGAGTGTGCACACATTCCGACTGTCACTTACTCAGACGTCCAAAATAGACGCCTCAATATCTGCTGTCATGTCTTAGAACCGGCAACTTGTGTGTTCTGCTAACAGTAGCCTTTATTTGCTGTCGCGTTTCGTCACATAAGTTCTGGTAACTGTAGGATATTCCTTACTAGAATTATGAGCAGACCATTTGTCGGGGACATCACCCTGGTAGCCCACCTGATATGACAAATAATGCCGGCACAGCAGGTCTTATTTTTGCAGCCTACCCTGACTAGTGGCATCACGAAGCATGGGATTTTGTAAAGATCAGCAAAGAACTCTGTCATAGGATGTCAGGGATGCTGTACCTAGGGATCAAGTATCACCACAGAGCCTGTTTCGTATTTATTGTTTTACAGTATTGGGCTGGTTCACACTACGATATTTCAGTCAGTATATTCAGTCAGTATTGCAACCAAAACAGGAGTGGATTAAAAACACAGAAAGGATCTGTTCACACAATGGTGAAACTGAGTGTATGGCCGCCATATAATAAATAACTGCCATTATTTCAATATAACAACCGTTGTTCTAAAATAACAGCAAATATTTGCCATTAAATGGCCACTCCTGGTTTTGGTTGCAATACTGACTGAAATATACTGACTGAAATATACGTAGTGTGAACCCAGCCTTGACGTGCATGAGCATTTTCTCCTAGTGTGGTAGTCCACACCTACAAGAGCTGTTGCAGATTTACCAGTGGATTAGCGCAGGTAACTACAGCAGTACAAGAAACTTGACCAACATTCGTCATTTGACTCCCGGTGGCTGGAAAAGTGAATGCAGCCCTAGGGAGTCGTGGAAAACATGGATACCGTCATATGCTGTATCCATTGCAGTCAAAAAGCATGATGCATTGCATCCATGGCTAGCTGTTGCATCAAACAGTGAGGGATCAGCAAGCAGTTTGTGTGGGGTGCAGAGGTACCATGGTCCCATAATCAGTACCTATTTTCTCAATACTTCGCATATGTCTTGCATTATAACACTA
>NW_027209737.1:0-10525 GCF_027789765.1 Dendropsophus ebraccatus | reverse complement strand
AAACATAATGCCCCCAAATAAAAAAAAAAATTATTTATTTTTTTTTTCAATTTCACCACACATATATTTTTTTTTCTGGTTTCATGCATATCTTAGGCAAAAATTATGTCTGCCATTGCAAAGTACAATTAGTGGCACAAAAAAATAAGGGCTCATCTGGGTCTCTAGGTGGAAAAATGCACGCGCTATGGCCTTATATACACAAGGAGGAAGAAACGAAAACGCAAAAATGAAAACTGGCTGTGTCACCTAAGGGTTAACAAAGGGAAAACCCGCCCACTTGGCTTTATTTGTGGCATAAAAATTCAAGCAAACAGAAACATAGATACAGTGTGCAAAAAGAAAAAAAAAAACTTAATAGAAAATAATCAGCGGCCTGGCTGGGCTCTAACTAAACAAAGGCCTCATTTCCCTCAACAAAATAGGGTTGTTCACAGCAGTGTCTGAACAGGTCCCTGGCTCTCAGCAATCCCTTAGCATTCTGAGCAGCCTTTTATGTGGTAGTAATTAGCTCCTGATTTCACCTGAGCACAAGGTGTGGACTGGAGTGGGGAGGGAATGGCAGGTCCCAATACCAAACCTACCAGCCAATCCATTAAAATCCATGCCTAGTGTAGTATAGCTCTGCAGAACCTCATAGCTTTCCTGGCATTTACCATATCACCCAGGCTTGTATCCTAGGTAAGATGTACAGCCCCTCCAGTATATTTCCAGCCACATGTCCACAAGATGTCATAAAAGTAAATTGTGAAATACATATAGTAAACAAAATTAAGATTGACATGAAAAAGGATTAGGGCTGACATATAGTGTATTCATACAGAGGATTAGGTGTATGAGGATTTCATACCTGCATCATCTCAATTTTGGGGTCAGACTTCTTCTTGTATTTTCCCCATGATTTTAATGTGGAAGTAGGATACACAAAGAATTAGCAGTGTTTCGGAGTTAGTGGACCTACGGTGGACCTATAGCAAATCCACAAGTTCAGATACTTGGTGTATTCTCATATATTCAAACATATTCAAACTCATATATTCATATACTCATAAAATGAGAAACAGTTGAGGTACAGTTAAATTTCCATCTTTAGGTTATGTTCACACAACATAAGTTCTATGGGAATCACAGCCGTTGTTAGTGCCTTCTGAGGGAATCCCGGCCGCAATTTAAACACATAGTATACACTCTGGCCAGGATCCCCAGCGGCGCCATAGAAAACTGACATGTCAGTTATCTGCAGCCGCTATAAAGTGAATAGCGGCCGCAGAAAACCCAGTCAGTGCACACTAAAGAGCGAGTCACGTCAGAACTAAGCGGCGCTAAAGATCATTCGGCCAGTACTGCAGTACCGCCCGGGATGATCTTTTTAGAGACAGAGAACGTCTGGTCTCTTACGTAGTGTGAACATAACCTGAGGGTGCATTCACACATACAGGATCCACAGCAGAATCTAATCTGGGCCATCAAATCTGTTGCAGATCTTGTACGTGTGAACCCACCCTTAAAGGGGATGTACCACCAGGTACGTCCTCTTTAACCTGACACAGGGATAGAACGGCGCCGTCACGGGGAAGCCGGCGCCGCGTCCGATTTTCGAACTGCGGCTCGGTTCCCCTGTACGGCTCCGTTCTTTACACAGTTACCGGCCGGTGCTCAAGCACTGGAGGTAGGCCGGACCGCCCCCAGTGGGAGGGAATTCCCTCCCCTGTATAATGCGGCTCTGTTAGAATCAAAGGAGCCACGTCATAGAGGGGAAGGGATTCCCTCCCACTGGGGGCGGGCCGGCCTACCTCCAGGGCGTGAGCACTGGTCGGTAACTGTGGATAGAACGGCGCCGGCTTCCCCGTGACGCCGCCGTTCTATCCCTGTGTCAGGTTAAAGAGGATGTACCTGGTGGTACATCCTCTTTAATAAAACTGCATGCCATTTCACCAGAATTTGCCATTCAGGCTAGAGGAAACCCACGCAAACACAAAGAGAACATACAAACTCTTTACAGATGTTGTTCTTGGTGGGATTTGAACCCAGGACTCCAGTGCTGCGAGGCTACAGTGCTAACCACTTACTTAAAATCCAGGTCCAGTCTCTTGAAGGCAGCAGACTGGACCTTTGTTGCTTTGTTGTACAGCATAATAAAAAAAATAATGAATGTAAATTGCAAACTTGCTTTATATCACATCAACTGTTTATTTAGATTTTGAAAGTTATAATGACAGTGACACTTAAATTATTTGTACTAATATGCTAGGTTCACACTAGGTAAACATAACGGCCATTTTTCATAACAACGGCCGTCAATGCACAAATAACATCTCTTATTCCAAAAACAACAGATGTTATTTGCGCAATGACAGTCGTTTTAATAAAAAACAGTTTTAAATAAAAACTGCATCAATGTCTAGGCACAGATATTTATATCGGAGAGTGCGCAGGCTCCCATGGACACCAAAGGCATTTGAGTGTGCCGGGGGGGTCCGTGCTAATGGGGTTGGCACACACACACTGTGATCTCTGATGTCAGTAAACTCTACATGTATTTTTTGCAGTTACCAATGATTAAGGGGCCTATTCCACGGAGCGATAATCGGCCAAATCGGCCCGATTCGGTCGATTACAGCTCGGTGGAATAGAGAAAACAATCAGCCGATGATTTTGTCATCGGCTGATCGTTTATTTAGGGCCAGACCTAAAATCATCGGTCCCCCACCGCGCATCGCTACGGTGGAATAGCGGTGCACGGCGGACAACCGACGATTTGAGAAGCACCATACATTACCTGGCAGGACTTCTCCTGCACTTCCTCCCCGGGTCCCGCAGCACAGCATCAGCAGCTCTGGAGCGGCCTGACTGAGCTCTCAGACCGCTCAGCCAATCACAGGCAGTGATTGGCTGAACGGTCTGACAGCTCAGTCAGGCCGCTCAGGAGTTGATGCTGCGCCGAGGAGGAAGACGGAGCGGAGGAGAAGTCCTGCCAGGTAATGTATGGTGCAAGGGCTGCAAGAACATCGGTAACGATGTGCCTGCAGCCCTCACTCAACGATCATCGGGCCGTGGAATAGGCCCAGTAAACGAGCGCCGATCTAGCAGATCGGGCCCTGCTCGGCCCGTGGATTAGGACCTTAAGTCTGCTACTTTATATCTGTGCCTAGACATTGATGCACTTTTTATTTTCATAGCCTGTCATTACATTGATTCACCACTGGGTGACAGATCTTTATGCATATGCATTTCTCCAGGGGGCATTCCCCCTGACAGGCCTGAGGTTCTCTTGTTTGCGATTGGAGTTGATGTGCGCATGCGTAGCCTGGACGTACACGCACTACGTTGCATTCCAAGCAGGCGTGCGTCTCATTGACATAGCAGTCGCTCACATGGATGGACTTAACCATATAGCTCTGGCGCATCTGGTAAACAATCACTTCTAATTTCTTTATGTTCTCACAATATTTTTATTGATAATAACATACACTGTAGCACTGCTGTTACTTGACCAATGTATACAATATTTAGTTTTCAGGTTCATCCCCTTATCACGTGATTTGTTATCACATGACATGTTTGACATTTTACCTGTGGGATGTCACCATTTTGATCCAGCTGATTTCACTGATTACCACTTGTGTTGCATATATATACCCCTAGGTGGCACGTGTATTGTTATAGCTTGAAAAAAGACCACTGCTGTGGTCAGAAACGTCGCTGTGTTTGCTATTGGGATGTGAATAAACTTTCTTCACTTTTTTGCCATATCAGAGTGCTGCTGCATTTCTTGGACCATATATATATATATATATATATATTATATATATATATACAGGGCGAACTGGGACTGAAAATCAGCCCTGGCATTTCAGAGCACACAGGCCCACTCACAGAGCAGTGAAAAGTTATTAGATGATGTTGTGAGTGCAGCATGGCTACATGTTGTATCATCACGGCCAACTGCAGATAATAACGCAGTAAATGGGGTCAGAAGCTTCTGTCTCTGTACTGTGACGCGGTGCTGCAGTTACAGGTCCTCACCACTACACAGTGCCCCGGTCTTTGTGCTGAGTTTAATACCACCACCGCATACTGACTAATACCACCACATTCTGACTAATACAACCGCATACTGACTAATACCACCACATACTGACTAATAAAACTGCATACAGAATAATACTACCGCATACTGACTAATACCACCGCATACTGACTAATACCACCACATACTGACTAATTTAACCGCATAATAACTAATACCACCACATACTGACTAATAAAACTGCATACAGAATAATACTACCACATACTGACTAATACCACCGCATACTGACTAATACCACCACATACTGACTAATAAAACCGCATACTAACTAATACCACCACATACTGACTAATACCACCGCATACTGACTAATAGAAACCGCATACTGACTAATACAACCGCATACTGACTAATACCATCACATATACTGACTAATACCACCACATACTGACTAATGTCACCGCATACTGACTAATACCACCGCATACTGACTGATACCGCCGCATACTAATACCACCGCATTCTGACTAATACCACCACATTCTGACTAATACCACCGCATACTGACTAATACCACAGCATGCTGACTAATACCACCACATTCTGACTAATACCACCACATGTTGACTAATGTCACCACTGCTACTGAATAAAAGCCACTTTAAAAAAAATATATCACCTCATACAGTTATATAGGTTCTGTACACCATATACATTACAGTGCAGTTACATCAGGTGACTCACAGGGGACGTCTTCTCTGATCAGAGTTCTTCCCTTTTCATTTTCTTCTCCATCTGCCCTGGGCCATTATGAGAAGTTCTCCGAGCCACGAATCCACAGAATCTGCCAGATAGACATATTAGGCTCCTCATATATGTATATATGTATATATATATCAACCTAAGCTATTGGTTTAAAAAACTGCAGAGAAAAAGTGCGAAACCATAGTAAGGCTATGTTCACACAGCGTCAAAAAAAGAGAAAAGGCGGCCGCCACTTTAAAAAGACGACTGCAATGCAATGCACTAAAGTCAATGGGATTACTGGTATCCAATGCGCACAGTGTATCAAATGACAGACGTTGTCTGTGCTGATGTCAACATAATGATCATGACAAATTTTCAGATGTCTATGGCAAACAGCAGACGTTATTTTTTTGTTGTTCACACACAGTTTTTATTTTTTCACCATCCTTTCACCATTTTTACTATTAAATTCAATGGACTTCAGTCCACCTAAACCGGAACAATGTACCAAGAGCCATCATTGCGCTCATGGGCGGCCAAACAGCTAAATGACATGTGTCATTTTAGACTCAAAATTATGGATGTAATTTTAAACAGAGCTGAAAAAACGTTGTGTGAACATAGCTTAATGGTAGTTTTACAGACAGTAAAATAGTTTTTGATGCAGTTTTTTAAGCTAAAAACAGAAGTGGATTCGCCAATAAGGAAAAGTACAGGACTTTCTTTAATATTTCTAATTTTCCAGTCCAAGCTTTTGATTTAAAAAAAAACAACAACTTAGATTTTCCTACAATCGCCACATAAATACCTCTGATATACAAATAAAAGGAAAAGGGATCAAATTTACTAAAAGTAAATCTGTGACCCTCTGACTGCCTACTGAGCTGGCGGTACCGCTGGATAGATATAAAAAAAAGCATTCAGATCACACCTTTGCTTCTTGCATCTGTATTTTTTTTTTTTCATTTAACCCCTTCACGACCAAGGACGTAATAGTACATCCTCGGTCGGGTAGGAAGTTCAGAACCGCTGCGATCCCTGGTGCTATTAATAGCCCGGGAACGTGGCTATAAGCAGGCAAGCTCCGATTGCCGCACCCGCTAATGAACCACTTAGATGCAGCTGTCATGGCTGACAGCTGCATCTAAACTGCTATTTATCTTCCATCCCTGGTGTCTAGTGGTCAGATTGCCCCAGATTGCGATCGCGGAGGGGCGATGCGTTTAACTTACCCAGCCGGGCCTCAGCGTCGGAATGACGCTGATCCCGCCTCAGTATTCTGTCTAATGGATCGGTACTCTATTATATACGCAGCATTGATCTCAATGAAAGATCAATGCTGTGTATATAGAAGTCTCCCAGGGGACTTCTAATTACTGTGTAAAAAAAAAAAAGTTTTTCATTAATAAAAAAAAAACCTCCCCTAATAAAAATGTAAATCACCCCCCTATTGCCTTTTTATAAATAAAAATAAACAAACAAACATATTTGGTATCACCGCGTGCGTTTTCGAACAAAATATTAAATTATTACATTCCTGATCTTGCACGGTAAATGGCGAAAGCGCAAAATTCCACCAAAGTGCAAATTTGCACATTTTTGGTTGCATCAAATCCAGAAAAATTGTAAAAAAAAAAAAAAAGCAATCAAAAAATCGCATATGCGCAATCAAGGTACCGATAGAAAGTACAGATCATGCGCTAAAAATTACACCTCAACCAGCCCGATAGACCAAAGGATAAAAGCCTTATAAGCATGGTCATAAAGCAATTTTAAGGAACATTTAGATTTGTAATAAGGTTTTAATTTTTTAAAAACCATCAAATAAAATAAAAGTTACACGAGTTACATATTGTTGTAATCATGCTGATGTGAGGAACATAAATAACATGTCAGTTTTACCATAAGACAAATAGTGTAAACACAACCCCCCCCCCTAAAAAAAAATTGTGTTTTATTTTTAATTTCACTGCGCAAATATTTTTTCCCGATTTTGCAGTATATTTTATGGAACATTTAAGTCTGTCATTGCAAAGTACAATTAGTAGCGCAAAAAATAAGGGCTCGTGTGGCCTGTAGGTGAAAAAAAGAAAGTGCTACGGCCTTTTAAACCCGAGGAGAAAAAAAATAAAGCACAAAAACAAAAATTTGCAGGGGTTAAAATGAGCTTTATTTGGGACGTAAATAGTGTCAAAAAGGCAGAACCTTTTTTCCTTGGCCCTAGCACCGCTATGCCTCACTGGGCCACTTGCATAATCACGGGGTTACACTGTGCATGCAAGATAGTGAGGCGTAGTAGCGCTAGGGCCCAGGGAACAATAGGCTCCGCCTCTTTGACAATATTCCACGGCCAGTGATTGGCAAAGCGATAATCGTCCCAATCGGCCTGATTCACCCGATTATCACACTATATAATAGGGTCCTAAGTGTTTAGTCCTTCAGATAAGTGTAAGTTCAGAAGTTTTAGACGACTACTCCCAGAAAGTTTCTCATGGTTTTCTAAGTTTTTACATAAACCTATGTGTAAAACCTGTGAAAACAACCATAATTGTCAAGTAAGAAAAAAAACCAGTCATGATGCAGACATGTCACATTGTTACATGGGGAGGCTGCAAAGATGTAAAATACTGAGGAACAGTTACCCAAAAACCTACTATTCATGATGGGGCTGGCTGTTTTGCATTAGGACAATATGCTGTGCAGTACGTAGCAGAAAGTATTTTGATGCTTTGGCCATGTTTAATTGGCGCACATGGCACACATTTTTCGGGGGGGGGGGGGGGGGGGGGGGGGGGGGGGGGGGGGAGGGAGTTGACAACTAATACACATGTATATAATTTTTTACCTTGTAGCCATCGGTGTCATATGCCGCTTTAGGCCTTTTATTGGCATACATGTGTAGAATTAGGATCATGTAAAATGTTACACAGCATCCCTTACATTCCCACCCTTCAGGCTATCCTCCCTGTTGAATAAACTTTATTATTTTCTGTTAAGTTGTAATGATATAGCCAATGGGACAGAGGATGACATCATGCTTTTAAAAACTTATATTGAAATATTAGTGCCAAGTGCATTACATCAAGAAATGAGCATTAAGCCAAACTATACCCACAGCAGAATGCACTCATAGATTCACACTAATAAGGAAAAAAAAACATAATAACTTATTCATATGCAAATGAGAGATGTGTCCTGGAACAACATGGTAGCTTTTCACCCCTAGAAGACCATTTGGGCAAAGGCTGGACACTTTTAAGTGTTGGCAAAGGTGCAGCAGACACATTCTTGGCAATTTGTAGGTAGTTGCTTTATTTTCTATATTTTTATATGACTTTATATGACTTGCATGCTAACTTCAGTTAATTTTTATTATATAATATTAATATATAATATATATATATATTATATATATATATATATATTAGTAGCAGCATAGGAAGCTACAAAATGATTGGCAAAAAAATATATCTAACCCAGACAGATCTGTAGGTTTATAAGATATTAAGGGAATAATAATATCTATGGCAGCGTCCTCAAGTAATAATCTAAACTCTCTTGAATTGTAGAAGCAACAGCGCCACCTTGAGTTGCAAGGCTAAACCAAATATATATACACAGTAGATTGTTGGATTTTTACAACTAGCGTTTTTAACCCTTTAATGTGGCAGTCTGTGTTGAGAATTCCTGACGGCTGTAATTTTCTGCACAACTGGATTCGAAAGCCATAAAAAGCCATATCTTTTTCTATTAGCGTAGCTTTATAAGGGCTTGTTTTTGCTAAATGAGTTTTAATATTCCCTGGTGTCATTTAGTGGTTCATATAATTTACTGACTAAATATTATTCATTGTATTACCAGGCCTGTATTTAGAGTTCATGCTGCCCTAGGCACTTTGCACGCAGAGGCGCCCCCCCCCCCCCCCCACATGTTGCTGTACATGCATGGTATATACCCTGGCACTTGGGTGTCGCTCTGCTTGATGCCCGCTGTTCTCATCAAACAGATGTGATGGAGGAAGGAAGGAGGCCGGGGACGTCTTAGTTTGGGGACTGGTTCTGTCCAGTGTTGGACTGGGGTACCTGGGGCTCACCAATATACAACCAGTGAGACACGACATGCTGACCCGCTCCTTTCCTGAATTCATCTGTATCTGTGACAAATCTCAGAACACCCTCAAGTTATACAGCTCTCAGGGTATGCTGGGGAGTTGTAGTCTCTGAGGAGGACAACCCTGTAATAAATCACTGTGTGCAGAGTCTCCTGGTGGCTGCATCTGTGGGTGACAACCATCAGCCCTGAAGGTCCAGCATACATCTGTCTACCTGTACTACAACTCCCAGCAGACTCTGAGGGCTGCAGACTGTCAGTACATGCTGAAGTTGTAGTGCCTGCAGCTGTTGTAGTTGGGTCCTATACACTGAATGCTTTGTGGCATATAAGAATACATAGATCTGTGGGGGCTCAGTGCAGGGAAGGTGACCCCAGAACAGCACTAATAGGGGATAGAACAAAACATCTCCCCCTATCCCTATTAGTGATGTTCTGGGGTCACTTCCCTGCACTGAGCCCCACAGATCTATGTATACTTATATGCCACAAAGCATCCAGTGTATAATGCACCTAGGACCCAACTACAGCAGCTGCAGGCACTACAACTCCCAGAATATCCTGAGGGCTGCAGACTGTCAGTAAATGCTGGGAGTTGTAGTGCTTGTAGCTGTTGAAGTTGGGTCCTAGGTGCATTATACACTGGATGCTTTGTGGCATATAAGAATACATAGATCTGTGGGGGCTCAGTGCAGGGAAGTGACCCCAGAACATCACTAATCTTGATAGGGGGAGATGTTTTTGTTCTATCCCCTATTAGTGCTGTTCTGGGGTCACTTCCATGCACTGAGCCCCCACAGATCTATGTATTCTTATATGCCACAAAGCATCCAGTGTATAATGCACCTAGGACCCAACTACAACAGCTGCAGGCACTACAACTCCCAGCATGTACTGACAGTCTGCAGCCCTCAGGATATGCTGGGAGTTGTAGTGCCTGCAGCTCTTGTAGTTGGGTCCTAGTTAAAAGTTTGGGTTAGTGTACTGTAGTGACCACAGGGCTGTGTCATACACTACCGCAAACAATTACACTTGACCCATTGAAACCCCAATGGTACACAGGGCTCTGCACACTATAGATAGTGATTACAGTGCAGTTACTAATGACTCACAGGTGACGTCTTCTCTGATTGCCGTCGCTAACTTTTTGCTTTCTTCTCCATCTGGCGGCAAGCATCATGAAGGCTTCTCCGACCACTAACTTGTCTGCAGTGTGGGCAGCTGGGGGTGACTGGGGAAGGGGGGCAGCTGGGGTGACTGGGGAAGGGAGGCATCTGGGGGGGCTGGGAGGAAGAGGGAGGCAGCTGGGGGTGACTGGGAAAGGGAGGCAGCTGGGCGACAGGGGGACTGGGAAGGGGGGCAGCTGGGGGTGACAGGGCAAGGGGAGGCAGCTGGGGTGACTGGGGAGAAGGGGAGGCGCTGGGGGTGACAGGGCAAAGGGAGGGCAGCTGGGGGTGACTGGGGAAGGGGAGGCAGCTAGGGGTGACAGGGCAAGGGGAGGCAGCTGGGGTGACTGGGGAAGGGAGGCAGCTGGGGGTGACTGGGGAAGGGGGGCAGCTGGGGGTGACTGGGAGGGAGGCATCTGGGGGGCTGGGAGGAGGCAGCTGGGGTGACTGGGAAAGGGAGGCAGCTGGG
>NW_027209736.1:0-5000 GCF_027789765.1 Dendropsophus ebraccatus | reverse complement strand
GGGGGGGGGGGGGGGGGGGGGGGGGGGGGGGGGGGGGGGGGGGGGGGGGGGGGGGGGGGGGGGGGGGGGGGGGGGGGGGGGGGGGGGGGGGGGGGGGGGGGGGGGGGGGGGGGGGGGGGGGGGGGGGGGGGGGGGGGGGGGGGGGGGGGGGGGGGGGGGGGGGGGGGGGGGGGGGGGGGGGGGGGGGGGGGGGGGGGGGGGGGGGGGGGGGGGGGGGGGGGGGGGGGGGGGGGGGGGGGGGGGGGGGGGGGGGGGGGGGGGGGGGGGGGGGGGGGGGGGGGGGGGGGGGGGGGGGGGGGGGGGGGGGGGGGGGGGGGGGGGGGGGGGGGGGGGGGGGGGGGGGGGGGGGGGGGGGGGGGGGGGGGGGGGGGGGGGGGGGGGGGGGGGGGGGGGGGGGGGGGGGGGGGGGGGGGGGGGGGGGGGGGGGGGGGGGGGGGGGGGGGGGGGGGGGGGGGGGGGGGGGGGGGGGGGGGGGGGGGGGGGGGGGGGGGGGGGGGGGGGGGGGGGGGGGGGGGGGGGGGGGGGGGGGGGGGGGGGGGGGGGGGGGGGGGGGGGGGGGGGGGGGGGGGGGGGGGGGGGGGGGGGGGGGGGGGGGGGGGGGGGGGGGGGGGGGGGGGGGGGGGGGGGGGGGGGGGGGGGGGGGGGGGGGGGGGGGGGGGGGGGGGGGGGGGGGGGGGGGGGGGGGGGGGGGGGGGGGGGGGGGTGGGGGGGGGGGGGGGGGGGGGGGGGGGGGGGGGGGGGGGGGGGGGGGGGGGGGGGGGGGGGGGGGGGGGGGGGGGGGGGGGGGGGGGGGGGGGGGGGGGGGGGGGGGGGGGGGGGGGGGGGGGGGGGGGGGGGGGGGGGGGGGGGGGGGGGGGGGGGGGGGGGGGGGGGGGGGGGGGGGGGGGGGGGGGGGGGGGGGGGGGGGGGGGGGGGGGGGGGGGGGGGGGGGGGGGGGGGGGGGGGGGGGGGGGGGGGGGGGGGGGGGGGGGGGGGGGGGGGGGGGGGGGGGGGGGGGGGGGGGGGGGGGGGGGGGGGGGGGGGGGGGGGGGGGGGGGGGGGGGGGGGGGGGGGGGGGGGGGGGGGGGGGGGGGGGGGGGGGGGGGGGGGGGGGGGGGGGGGGGGGGGGGGGGGGGGGGGGGGGGGGGGGGGGGGGGGGGGGGGGGGGGGGGGGGGGGGGGGGGGGGGGGGGGGGGGGGGGGGGGGGGGGGGGGGGGGGGGGGGGGGGGGGGGGGGGGGGGGGGGGGGGGGGGGGGGGGGGGGGGGGGGGGGGGGGGGGGGGGGGGGGGGGGGGGGGGGGGGGGGGGGGGGGGGGGGGGGGGGGGGGGGGGGGGGGGGGGGGGGGGGGGGGGGGGGGGGGGGGGGGGGGGGGGGGGGGGGGGGGGGGGGGGGGGGGGGGGGGGGGGGGGGGGGGGGGGGGGGGGGGGGGGGGGGGGGGGGGGGGGGGGGGGGGGGGGGGGGGGGGGGGGGGGGGGGGGGGGGGGGGGGGGGGGGGGGGGGGGGGGGGGGGGGGGGGGGGGGGGGGGGGGGGGGGGGGGGGGGGGGGGGGGGGGGGGGGGGGGGGGGGGGGGGGGGGGGGGGGGTGGGGGGGGGGGGGGGGGGGGGGGGGGGGGGGGGGGGGGGGGGGGGGGGGGGGGGGGGGGGGGGGGGGGGGGGGGGGGGGGGGGGGGGGGGGGGGGGGGGGGGGGGGGGGGGGGGGGGGGGGGGGGGGGGGGGGGGGGGGGGGGGGGGGGGGGGGGGGGGGGGGGGGGGGGGGGGGGGGGGGGGGGGGGGGGGGGGGGGGGGGGGGGGGGGGGGGGGGGGGGGGGGGGGGGGGGGGGGGGGGGGGGGGGGGGGGGGGGGGGGGGGGGGGGGGGGGGGGGGGGGGGGGGGGGGGGGGGGGGGGGGGGGGGGGGGGGGGGGGGGGGGGGGGGGGGGGGGGGGGGGGGGGGGGGGGGGGGGGGGGGGGGGGGGGGGGGGGGGGGGGGGGGGGGGGGGGGGGGGGGGGGGGGGGGGGGGGGGGGGGGGGGGTGGGGGGGGGGGGGGGGGGGGGGGGGGGGGGGGGGGGGGGGGGGGGGGGGGGGGGGGGGGGGGGGGGGGGGGGGGGGGGGGGGGGGGGGGGGGGGGGGGGGGGTGGGGGGGGGGGGGGGGGTGGGGGGGGGGGGGGGGGGGGGGGGGGGGGGGGGGGGGGGGGGGGGGGGGGGGTGGGGGGGGGGGGGGGGGGGGGGGGGGGGGGGGGGGGGGGGGGGGGGGGGGGGGGGGGGGGGGGGGGGGGGGGGGGGGGGGGGGGGGGGGGGGGGGGGGGGGGGGGGGGGGGGGGGGGGGGGGGGGGGGGGGGGGGGGGGGGGGGGGGGGGGGGGGGGGGGGGGGGGGGGGGGGGGGGGGGGGGGGGGGGGGGGGGGGGGGGGGGGGGGGGGGGGGGGGGGGGGGGGGGGGGGGGGGGGGGGGGGGGGGGGGGGGGGGGGGGGGGGGGGGGGGGGGGGGGGGGGGGGGGGGGGGGGGGGGGGGGGGGGGGGGGGGGGGGGGGGGGGGGGGGGGGGGGGGGGGGGGGGGGGGGGGGGGGGGGGGGGGGGGGGGGGGGGGGGGGGGGGGGGGTGGGGGGGGGGGGGGGGGGGGGGGGGGGGGGGGGGGGGGGGGGGGGGGGGGGGGGGGGGGGGGGGGGGGGGGGGGGGGGGGGGGGGGGGGGGGGGGGGGGGGGGGGGGGGGGGGGGGGGGGGGGGGGGGGGGGGGGGGGGGGGGGGGGGGGGGGGGGGGGGGGGGGGGGGGGGGGGGGGGGGGGGGGGGGGGGGGGGGGGGGGGGGGGGGGGGGGGGGGGGGGGGGGGGGGGGGGGGGGGGGGGGGGGGGGGGGGGGGGGGGGGGGGGGGGGGGGGGGGGGGGGGGGGGGGGGGGGGGGGGGGGGGGGGGGGGGGGGGGGGGGGGGGGGGGGGGGGGGGGGGGGGGGGGGGGGGGGGGGGGGGGGGGGGGGGGGGGGGGGGGTGGGGGGGGGGGGGGGGGGGGGGGGGGGGGGGGGGGGGGGGGGGGGGGGGGGGGGGGGGGGGGGGGGGGGGGGGGGGGGGGGGGGGGGGGGGGGGGGGGGGGGGGGGGGGGGGGGGGGGGGGGGGGGGGGGGGGGGGGGGGGGGGGGGGGGGGGGTGGGGGGGGGGGGGGGGGGGGGGGGGGGGGGGGGGGGGGGGGGGGGGGGGGGGGGGGGGGGGGGGGGGGGGGGGGGGGGGGGGGGGGGGGGGGGGGGGGGGGGGGGGGGGGGGGGGGGGGGGGGGGGGGGGGGGGGGGGGGGGGGGGTGGGGGGGGGGGGGGTGGGGGGGGGGGGGGGGGGGGGGGGGGGGGGGGGGGGGGGGGGGGGGGGGGGGGGGGGGGGGGGGGGGGGGGGGGGGGGGGGGGGGGGGGGGGGGGTGGGGGGGGGGGGGGGGGGGGGGGGTGGGGGGGGGGGGGGGGGGGGGGGGGGGGGGGGGGGGGGGGGGGGGGGGGGGGGGGGGGTGGGGGGGGGGGGGGGGGGGGGGGGGGGGGGGGGGGGGGGGGGGGGGGGGGGGGGGGGGGGGGGGGGGGGGGGGGGGGGGGGGGGGGGGGGGGGGGGGGGGGGGGGGGGGGGGGGGGGGGGGGGGGGGGGGGGGGGGGGGGGGGGGGGGGGGGGGGGGGGGGGGGTGGGGGGGGGGGGGGGGGGGGGGGGGGGGGGGGGGGGGGGGGGGGGGGGGGGGGGGGGGGGGGGGGGGGGGGGGGGGGGGGGGGGGGGGGGGGGGGGGGGGGGGGGGGGGGGGGGGGGGGGGGGGGGGGGGGGGGGGGGGGGGGGGGGGGGGGGGGGGGGGGGGTGGGGGGGGGGGGGGGGGGGGGGGGGGGGGGGGGGGGGGGGGGGGGGGGGGGGGGGGGGGGGGGGGGGGGGGGGGGGGGGGGGGGGGGGGGGGGGGGGGGGGGGGGGGGGTGGGGGGGGGGGGGGGGGGGGGGGGGGGGGGGGGGGGGGGGGGGGGGGGGGGGGGGGGGGGGGGTGGGGGGGGGGGGGGGGGGGGGGGGGGGGGGGGGGGGGGGGGGGGGGGGGGGGGGGGGGGGGGGGGGGGGGGGGGGGGGGGGGGGGGGGGGGGGGGGGGGGGGGGGGGGGGGGGGGGGGGGGGGTGGGGGGGGGGGGGGGGGGGGGGGGGGGGGGGGGGGGGGGGGGGGGGGGGGGGGGGGGGGGGGGGGGGGGGGGGGGGGGGGGGGGGGGGGGGGGGGGGGGGGGGGGGGGGGGGGGGGGTGGGGGGGGGGGGGGGGGGGGGGGGGGGGGGGGGGGGGGGGGGGGGGGGGGGGGGGGGGGGGGGGGGGGGGGGGGGGGGGGGGGGGGGGGGGGGGGGGGGGGGGGGGGGGGGGGGGGGGGGGGGGGGGGGGGGGGGGGGGGGGGGGGGGGGGGGGGGGGGGGGGGGGGGGGGGGGGGGGGGGGGGGGGGGGGGGGGGGGGGGGGGGGGGGGGGGGGGGGGGGGGGGGGGGGGGGGGGGGGGGGGGGGGGGGGGGGGGGGGGGGGGGGGGGGGGGGGGGGGGGGGGGGGGGGGGGGGGGGGGGGGGGGGGTGGGGGGGGGGGGGGGGGGGGGGGGGGGGGGGGGGGGGGGGGGGGGGGGGGGGTGGGGGGGGGGGGGGGGGGGGGGGGGGGGGGGGGGGGGGGGGGGGGGGGGGGGGGGGGGGGGGGGGGGGGGGGGGGGGGGGGGGGGGGGGGGGGGGGGGGGGGGGGGGGGGGGGGGGGGGGGGGGGGGGGGGTGGGGGGGGGGGGGGGGGGGGGGGGGGGGGGGGGGGGGGGGGGGGGGGGGGGGGGGGGGGGGGGGGGGGGGGGGGGGGGGGGGGGGGGGGGGGGGGGGGGGGGGGGGGGGGGGGGGGGGGGGGGGGGGGGGGGGGGGGGGGGGGGGGGGGGGGGGGGGGGGGGGGGGGGGTGGGGGGGGGGGGGGGGGGGGGGGGGGGGGGGGGGGGGGGGGGGGGGGGGGGGGGGGGGGGGGTGGGGGGGGGGGGGGGGGGGGGGGGGGGTGGGGGGGGGGGGGGGGGGGGGGGGGGGTGGGGGGGGGGGGGGGGGGGGGGGGGGGGGGGGCCAAAAC
>NW_027209735.1:0-10565 GCF_027789765.1 Dendropsophus ebraccatus | reverse complement strand
TTGTGAAACAAAAATTGGTATTTATTCCAATATATCATAATATCAAAAATAGTGACATTGCAGCAAATAGACGCGACGTTTCGGCAGCCTCTACGCTGCCATTCTCAAGCGTGTCTTCAGTGAAACAAACTCATATATTTATTCCACACATGTGAAATACAAAAAAAGCTTTCCATTGGTTCCTAAAGTGCATCATTAGTCCACACTGGTGTGGACACATATGTGAATCTTAACCCTTTGTGTACATTACGATTGCATATACTGCAAATATACTAGTGAACAAGTAGTGAGTGCAGGCTTGAAAATGTTATGCGAGAGACTGGCTCTCTAATAGATTAACAAAATGTCCAAAAATAAATGTCCAAAAATAAAAAGTCCAAATATGCATCCATGTGGTAATACCATGAAATCACCCTTGCTTGTACTTGAGGAACGTAGGGCTCCGCATCAGATGGAAATCCAGCGAGCTTGTAGTTGCTTATATCATCCACCGGCTCAGGGGGCAGTGTGGTCTCACCATTAAGGATCATTGTAGACACCGCTTCCTAGTCACATCATCCGATCCACTAAATAGGTGAATCGAGGTGTGCATCCCAGGTTGACACCCCTTCCACGCCGGACAAAAGTGCAGCAAGGAAACGCAAGGTCTCCAACAAGTGTGAATAATGATATGACGTTCCTCAATGTAGTTACTATATCATCCACCGGCTCAGGGGGGCAGTGTGGTCTCACCAATTAGGTTCATTGTAGACACCGCTTCCTAGTCACACCATCCGATCCACTGGATAGGTGAATCGAGGTGTGCATTCCAGGTTGACACCCCTTCCACGCCGGATGGCCACTCCAGGCCGTATTACAAAAGTGCGGCAAGGAAACGCGAGGTCTCCAACAGGTGTAAATAAAAATATGAATATAACGTTCCTCAATGTAGTACTGGGTGAATTCTTGGTCCACAGGATCTACAAAACAAAAAGTATTCATGTAAATAAAGGTACAACATAAAAAATAAATGAAAGTGAGTGCGTTTTCACCGAGCCCTCTCGTTAGGTGTGAATACTGTTCAGACTACAAAGGGCAATTAAATTACTTGTACATTCCACTTGTAACTTTATACTCTACATTTAGTCCTTTGGGAGTCAAAGATTGCAGTTTGTATATCCAGTGTAATTCACGACGTTTCAGAGTTGTTAATCTGTCACCCCCGTATTTTAAAGGTAAGACACGGTCTATGACCATGAATTTAAGGTCCTTTTCACTATGTGCATGTTCAGCAAAATGTTTTGGGACAGGTAAATCAAGTTTTTTCTTTCTTATGGTATATCGGTGCTGTGTAAGTCTAGTCTTAATGTCATATGTTGTTTCTCCTATATAGAGTTTTTTGCACGGGCACCAGAGGGCATATATCACCCAATCAGAATCACAAGTAAGTAGATGATTGATTTTATACTGTTTGCCAGTTGTTGGGTGTATGAAATGGGTGCCTTTGTTCATATGTTTGCAATTTATGCATCTGCAACATGGGTATGAACCCTTTTTCGGGGTACTCAGGTATCTCTGTGGATCTTTTTTCGGGATAGAGATATCCGTTTTCACCAGCTTATCCCTCAGATTGTAACTGCGCCTATAAGACAGTAATGGTGGTACTTGAAACTCAGCTATGTTGGGAAAAGAGTTTTTTATGACATACCAATTTTTTCTAATGATGTTACCTATTTTAGGTGAATAGTGTGTATAGGTGGAAACAAATGGTATTCTTTCTGTCAGTCTTGTTTTGTTCTTTTTGTCTCAATAATTGTTCCTATTGGTGTGTGTACTTTCTCACGGCTTTCAGCCAACACATCAATAGGGTAACCTCTCTCCCTAAAATCCTCCATCATCTGTTCTAGTGTACTGTCTAGTTCCATCTCGTCATCAATAATACGTCTTGCTCTCGTCATTTGACTTAATGGTAATGACCTAACCATCTTAGTCGGGTGGCAACTTGTGAAGTGCAGTAAGTTGTTAGAGTCAGTAGGTTTTTTATATAGAGTAGTTGTGAGTCTATTGTGGTCTTTGTGTACCATAACATCTAAATAATGTAAATGTGTGTGCGACCATGTCATCGTGAATTTGATGGTGGCATCTACTGTATTGAGGTAGTCACAGAAAGTCTCCAGTGTATTACTGTCACCAGTCCAAATCATGAAGGCATCGTCTATGTAACGCCACCAGACCAAAGCATGTTGGAAAAGTGGCGTCACATAGACAAAATTCTCCTCCACATAATTCATAACAATATTTGCGTACGTGGGCGCGACGTTAGCGCCCATCGCGACTCCACGTCGCTGTACATACACCTGATTGTCAAAACAAAAGTAATTGTTACTCAGTACTAATGTCCAAAAGCCTCAAAATGAAATCATTGTCCTTAGCTGCAAAGTTTAATTGTGGTAGCATGTTAGTCACTGCATTCATTCCCATCTCTTTGTCAATAGAAGTATATAGGCTTGTAATATCTAACGTAACAAGTAAACTGTTCTCCGGTATTTGTAGTTCTTTAATTTGATTCAAAATTGTGTAGAATCTTGAATGTACGATTTTGCATTGATCGCTAAAGGTCTTAACACTTTATCCAAGAAAATGGAAATGTTGCTAAATACTGACCCCCTCCCTGAGACAATAGGTCTCCCTGGAGGGTGTGTCAGTGATTTGTGTATCTTGGGCAAAAAATATAACAATGGCATTTTGGAAATTGGACAGTCAAAAATTCTTTCAGCTTTTCATTAATGATGTTGTGCATCAGACCTTCCTGCAAAATAGAATCTATTTTACGTATGATCTCAAATTTTGGGTCACATGTAAGTTTCTCATAAACACTCTCGTCAGTAAGTTGTCGCATGGCCTCGTTCATGTACAGTGACCTGTCCATGACCACGATCGCACCCCCTTTATCCGCTGGTTTAATAACCAGATCGTGGTCATGGATCAGGGCCTTGAGCGCTGTCATGTCACCACTTGTCATATTAGGATGTAAAACATCCCCCTCAACACATTCAGACTTCATCATATCAATTTCCTGTCTTATCAAGTGAAAAAATGTCTCAATGGGTGCAGGTGTTATGGGTGGATTAAAGTCACTCTCTGTTCGAAGCCCCAAGTTATGCATATCAAATGTTATACCACGGTTAGCTTCTCTACTCTGCATGGATGCATTATTAAACCAAACACGTAAATTAAGTCTTCTAACAAACTTAATGAGATCTAAATCAGTCTCAAACCAGTTCACACACGTACTAGGGCAAAAATTTAAGCCTTTGGATAATAAAGTCACCTGATCAGATGTCAGAGTAGTTGAAGAAATATTCACCACCTTCATGGTTGTTTTCTTCTGGTTCCCATCCGTGATGTTCCCACGCGGTTGGTGCTGCTGGTGTTCCTGCTTTTGTTGTTTCTTCTTGGTCCTTTTCCTTTTTCGTCCTCCTCTACGGGTTCTTCCACGATCTTGTCGGTGTTCTCTAAAAAAACATCATTATCTTTGTCTTTATCTTTGTTCACTTTGGTCGTTTTATAAATTCCTTCTTTTTGGATTTCCTATAGGCATTTCCAGATTCATCATCACCCCAAACGTAAATCCTGCCAGACAGGTAATCTTGTGCATCTCTGTACCATTTGTGTTTTTTTTCGTCCTGTATTTCTTTCTTATGTTTCTCCAAAAAGTTGTTCTGCTTGGAGATAAATTTGTCATAGTCATCTGTTGTCAATAAATTCTGTAACATTTGCACTGTAGGAGTAATTTTAGTTTTTATATCTTTAACTTGCTTTTGCATACATTGCATCTGTAAAATAATAATGTCCAGTGCATATCTGTTGGAAATCATTTCAAACTTATTCCTGAACTCAAGATCTTGCATAAACATGTTGGGTTTAAGTTTTGACCGCATACCTCTTGGGATTCTGTGTGCTTTGTAGTACTTCCCCAAGGCTCCTATGTGTAACTGAAGAGCCAAAAGTCTCTTAGTCAGGTATTCGTAATTACGCTGGATATCGATGGCTGTGGGTTGATCCAAGTAATCCGAATCTCCCTCGATGTCGTCCAACACAGCATTCACTTCCGTATCTGAGAAGGCAAAGACATTTGCTGCAGTGTGTTCCAATTGTAATAAACATTCTTCAGTTGGATCAGCAGTAATATTCTCCATGTTATATTGGTGTGCCAGCTCCACGGTAGATATAGGAAAAAGAATATAAAAGCAGCACTACCTTGTAAAACGTAGTTTGGTGCCAGCAGATTCCCCAACCAGGGGTATGAATGTCCATATACAACGAATAGTCCGCAGCACTCCAAGTTGTGAAACAAAAAGTGGTATTTATTCCAAATATATCATAATATCAAAAATAGTGACATGCAGCAAATAGACGCGACGTTTCGGCAGCCTCTACGCTGCCATTCTCAAGCGTGTCTTCAGTGAAACAAACTCATATATTTATCCACACATGTGAAATACAAAAAAGCTTTCCATTGGTTCCTAAAGTGCATCAATTAGTCCACACTGGTGTGGACACATATGTGAATCTTAACCCTTTGTGTACATTACGATTGCATATACTGCAAATATACTAGTGAACAAGTAGTGAGTGCAGGCTTGAAAATGTTATGCGAGAGACTGGCTCTCTAATAGATTAACAAAATGTCCAAAAATAAATGTCCAAAAATAAAAGGTCCAAATATGCATCCATGTGGTAATACCATGAAATCACCCTTGCTTGTACTTGAGGAACGTAGGGCTCCGCATCAGATGGAAATCCAGCGAGCTTGTAGTTGCTTATATCATCCACCGGCTCAGGGGGGCAGTGTGGTCTCACCATTAAGGATCATTGTAGACACCGCTTCCTAGTCACATCATCCGATCCACTAAATAGGTGAATCGAGGTGTGCATCCCAGGTTGACACCCCTTCCACGCCGGACAAAAGTGCAGCAAGGAAACGCAAGGTCTCCAACAAGTGTGAATAATGATATGACGTTCCTCAATGTAGTTACTATATCATCCACCGCTTCAGGGGGGCAGTGTGGTCTCACCAATTAGGTTCATTGTAGACACCGCTTCCTAGTCACACCATCCGATCCACTGGATAGGTGAATCGAGGTGTGCATTCCAGGTTGACACCCCTTCCACGCCGGATGGCCACTCCAGGCCGTATTACAAAAGTGCGGCAAGGAAACGCTAGGTCTCCAACAGGTGTAAATAAAAATATGAATATAACGTTCCTCAATGTAGTACTGGGTGAATTCTTGGTCCACAGGATCTACAAAACAAAAAGTATTCATGTAAATAAAGGTACAACATAAAAAATAAATGAACGTGAGTGCGTTTTCAAATTAAAGAACTACAAATACCGGAGAACAGTTTACTTGTTACGTTAGATATTACAAGCCTATATACTTCTATTGACAAAGAGATGGGAATGAATGCAGTGACTAACATGCTACCACAATAAACTTTGCAGCTAAGGACAATGATTTCATTTTGAGGCTTTTGGACATTGTACTGAGTAACAATTACTTTTGTTTTGACAATCAGGTGTATGTACAGCGACGTGGAGTCGCGATGGGCGCTAACGTCGCGCCCACGTACGCAAATATTGTTATGAATTATGTGGAGGAGAATTTTGTCTATGTGACGCCACTTTTCCAACATGCTTTGGTCTGGTGGCGTTACATAGACGATGCCTTCATGATTTGGACTGGTGACAGTAATACACTGGAGACTTTCTGTGACTACCTCAATACAGTAGATGCCACCATCAAATTCACGATGACATGGTCGCACACACATTTACATTATTTAGATGTTATGGTACACAAAGACCACAATAGACTCACAACTACTCTATATAAAAAACCTACTGACTCTAACAACTTACTGCACTTCACAAGTTGCCACCCGACTAAGATGGTTAGGTCATTACCATTAAGTCAAATGACGAGAGCAAGACGTATTATTGATGACGAGATGGAACTAGACAGTACACTAGAACAGATGATGGAGGATTTTAGGGAGAGAGGTTACCCTATTGATGTGTTGGCTGAAAGCCGTGAGAAAGCTACACACACCAATAGGGAACAATTATTGAGACAAAAGAACAAAACAAGACTGACAGAAAGAATACCATTTGTTTCCACCTATACACACTATTCACCTAAAATAGGTAACATCATTAGAAAAAATTGGTATGTCATAAAAACTCTTTTCCCAACATAGCTGAGTTTCAAGTACCACCATTACTGTCTTATAGGCGCAGTTACAATCTGAGGGATAAGCTGGTGAAAACGGATATCTCTATCCCGAAAAAAGATCCACAGAGATACCTGAGTACCCCGAAAAAGGGTTCATACCCATGTTGCAGATGCATAAATTGCAAACATATGAACAAAGGCACCCATTTCATACACCCAACAACTGGCAAACAGTATAAAATCAATCATCTACTTACTTGTGATTCTGATTGGGTGATATATGCCCTCTGGTGCCCGTGCAAAAAACTCTATATAGGAGAAACACATATGACATAAGACTAGACTTACACAGCACCGATATACCATAAGAAAGAAAAAACTTGATTTACCTGTCCCAAAACATTTTGCTTGAACATGCACATAGTGAAAAGGACCTTAAATTCATGGTCATAGACCGTGGTCTTACCTTTAAAATACGGGGGTGACAGATTAACACTCTGAAACGTCGTGAATTACACTGGATATACAACTGCAATCTTTGACTCCCAAAGGACTAAATGTAGAGTATAAGTGACAAGTGGAAATGTACAAGTAATTTTAATTGCCCTTTGTAGTCTGAACAGTATTCCACACCTAACGAGAGGGCTCATTTATTTTTTATGTTGTACCTTTATTACATGAATACTTTTTGTTTTGTAGATCCTGTGGACCAAGAATTCACCCAGTACTACATTGCGGGACGTATTTCATATTTTATTACACTGTTGGAGACCTTCGCGTTTCCTTGCCGCACTTTTGTAATACGGCCTTGGAGTGGCCATCCGGCGTGGAAGGGGTGTCAACCTGGAATGCACACCTCGATTCACCTATCCAGTGTGATCGGATGGTGTGACTAGGAAGCGGTGTCTACAATGAACCTAATTGGTGAGACCACACTGGCCCCCCTGAGCCGGTGGATGATATAGTAACTACATTGAGGAACGTCATATCATTATTCAACTTGTTGGAGACCTTGGCGTTTCCTTGCTGCACTTTTGTCCGGCGTGGAAGGGGTGTCAACCTGGGATGCACACCTCGATTCACCTATTTAGTGGATCGGATGATGTGACTAGGAAGCGGTGTCTACAATGATCCTTAATGGTGAGACCACACTGCCCCCCTGAGCCGGTGGATGATATAAGCAACTACAAGCTCGCTGGATTTCCATCTGATGCGGAGCCCTAACGTGTCCTCAAGTACAAGCAAGGGTGATTTCATGGTATTACCACATGGGATGCATATTGGACTTTTTATTTTTGGACATTTATTTTTGGACATTTTGTTAATCCTATTAGAGAGCCAGTCTCTCGCATAACATTTTCAAGCCTGCACTCACTACTTGTTCACTAGTATATTTGCAGTATATGCAATCGTAATGTACACAAGGGTTAAGATTCACATATGTGTCCACACCAGTGTGGACTAATTGATGCACTTTAGGAACCAATGGAAAGCTTTTTTGTATTTCACATGTGTGGATAAATATATGAGTTTGTTTCACTGAAGACACGCTTGAGAATGGCAGCGTAGAGTGCTGCCGAACGTCGCGTCTATTTGCTGCATGTCACTATTTTTGATATTATGATATATTTGGAATAAATACCACTTTTTGTTTCACAACTTGGAGTGCTGCGGACTATTCGTTGTATATGGACATTCATACCCCTGGTTGGGGAATCTGCTGGCACCAAACTACGTTTTACAAGGTAGTGCTGCTTTTATATTCTTTTTCCTATATATATATATATATTTTTTTTTTTAAACAGTGCTCCTCATAATATTAATTACCATATTTTTTGTTTTATAAAACGCACCTGATGATAAGACTTACCTAGGTGAAGGCGAGGGTAAAGGTGGGGGTGAAGTTGGACGTGAAGGTGAGGGTGGAGGTGAAGGTGAAGGTGAATGTTGAGGTAAAAATGGGTTGAAGGTGAAGGTGGGTGTGAAGGTGAGGGTGGAGGTGAAGGTGGGGGTGAAGGTGAGGGTGGAGGTGAAGGTGGGTGTGAAGGTGAGGGTGAAGGTGAGGGTGGAGGTGAAGGTGGGGGTGAAGGTGAGGGTGGAGGTGAAGGTGGGGGTGAAGGTGAGGGTGAAGGTGGGCGTGAAGGTGAGGGTGAGGATGAAGGTGGAGGTGAAGGTGGGTGTGAAGGTGAAGGTGAAGGTGGGTGTGAAGGTGAGGGTGAAGGTGGAGGTGAAGGTGAGGGTGAAGGTGGGTGTGAAGATGGAGCTGAAGGTGGGTGTAAAGGTGAGGGTGAAGGTGGGCGTGAAGGTGAAGGTGAGGGTGAAGGTGGAGGGGAAGGTGAGTGTGAAGGTGGGGGTGAAGGTGGGTATGAAGGTGGGTGTGAAGGTGGAGGTGAAGGTGGGTGTGAAGGTGAGGGTGGGGATGAAGGTGGAGGTGAAGGTGGAGCTGAATGTGGGTGTGAAGGTGAGGGTGAAGGTGGGTGCAGTGGCGTAGCCACCGTGGTCGCGGGGGTCGCCGCCGCGACCGGGCCCCCCGATCAGTCACTCTTGTGACCGCAAGCATTGTTTTGCTTGCGGTCACAAGAGTCTGGCTCCGTCTTTCCCACGGCTGCTGCGCGGCTGCCGGGGGTGTCGCGTCTTAACCCCCGGCAGCGCGCGCATCCCAGAACTCCCTGCGCGCCTTGGGCCCTGACTTCCGGTTTTCCGGCGCGCAGGGAGTTCTGGGATGCGCGCGCTGCCGGGGATAAGACGCGGCAGTCCGCGCAGCAGCCGGGGACAGATCGAAGGAGTGAGGATCAACGTGGGAGCGCGATGTCAGGTGAGTTAGTTTTTTTTTTTTTATCAGCCTGTACGGGTGGGGGGAAAGGAGGGGGCCATCTATGAGGGTGGGGGGAAAGAGGGGGCCATCTATGAGGGTGGGGGAAAGAGGGGACCATCTATGAGGGTGGGGGGGAAAGGGGACCATCTATAAGGGAGGGGGGGGATAGGGGACCATCTATAAGGGAGGGGGGGAAGGGGACCATCTATAAGGGAGGGGGGGGGGAAGGGGACCATCTATAAGGGAGGGGGGGGGGGAAGGGGACCATCTATAAGGGAGGGTGGGGGGAGAGGGGGCCATCTATAAGGGAGGGTGGGGGGAGAGGGGACCATCCATAAGGGAGGGTGAGGAGAGAGGGGCCATCTATAAGGGAGGGGGGTAGAGGGGGCCATCTATAAGGGAGGGGGTAGAGGGGGCCCTCTATTTGGGGGGGGCAACAGAGGGGGAGAGGGAATACACAGAGGGGGGCATATATTATTAGGAGGTCACATAGAGTCAGGGCTACCCACTAAATGAGGGTGTAAAGGGGACAGTACAGATGTGCAGTGTGTAGAGAGATGGAGATGGTGTCAGAGTGTGGAGCCTAATATGTCTGTCTGGCAGATTCTGTGGATTCGTGGCTCGGAGAAGTTCTCATAACGGCCCAGGACGGATGGAGAAGATGATGAAAAGGAAAGAACTCCGATCAGAAAAGACGTCTCCTGTGAGTCACCTGATATAACTGCACAGTAATGTATATGGTGTATAGAGCCTGTGTAGAGCTGGGGCCACCTCTATATGACTGGATGAGGTGATTTAGTGTACTGGATTTGGTCAGTAACAATATGGTGGTGATGGTAGTGGTTGTGGTGTGGCGGTAATGTTTCCTCCCTATCAGGGCCGGGACAAAGAGTAGGCAGGGGTAGGCGATGGCCTAGGGCGCCAAACGTCAGGGGGCGCCATCTGGATGGGTAA
Organism: Dendropsophus ebraccatus; assembly: GCF_027789765.1. NCBI lineage: Eukaryota > Metazoa > Chordata > Amphibia > Anura > Hylidae > Dendropsophus > Dendropsophus ebraccatus. The sequence continues at coordinate 581 of NW_027209735.1, read as the reverse complement.
GTAATTTATTTACCCATCCATCCTGTCCCCCGCTCGCCCCCCTGCCTGTCTGCCGGCCCGCCCTGCACTGTAACTGTTTACATACAGCAGCAGGAATAGAGTGTCCAGGAGGTTGTAAAGGACCTTGATGACATCATGCCCATGTGACCAGTGTGGGAGGAGCTATCTTCCTTTGCTAGGCTCTATGAGGCAGCTAGTTCCTAGGCTGTTTATGAGGCAGTGAGGGCAGTGTATAAGATCAGCAGGAGGTAAGCCACACTGAGGGCACTGGTCAGCAGGGGGAGGGGGAGGGGGTGTGTGTGTGTGCATAGATATGAGATGTTCTGCAGGAGTGTGTGTGTGCATAGATATGAGATGTTCTGCAGGGGTGTGTGTGTGCATAAATATGAGATGTCTGCAGGGGTGTGTGGGTGCGAGATATGAGATGTTCTGCAGGTCGGGGTGTGTGGTTGCATAAGATATGAGATGTTCTGCAGGTCAGGGGTGTGTGGGTGCATAGATGTGAGATGTTCTGCAGGTCAGGGGTGTGTGGGTGCATAGATGTGAGTCTGTTCCTGCAGGTCAGGGTGTGTGGGTGCATA
>NW_027209734.1:0-10601 GCF_027789765.1 Dendropsophus ebraccatus | reverse complement strand
TTTAGAGCAAATGGTTCTCTACATGTATTTCCACATTATACGATCAGCATACGTTTTGCTAGTATACTTTTTCCTATCCATACTGTGAGCCCTGAATGCAGTTTGAACACAGCCTTACAACACTTGATATGCCAAAGATGTTATGTATTTAATTACCTTAATTGTCTACATAATAATGCATTCTATTTCAAAGTGAATCTGTAAACCCCAACTGTTCTACAGCCTTACTTGATTATGTTCTAGGCTCCACCTCTTTGACCCAGTGCCACCGGGATAAAGGATGCTTTTCCCAAATAACCGCACCAGAAGACAAAAACTGATCCTGGGACTAGCCATGAATTGAGGCAAGCTTTCCATGCAGTTTGGGGGGGAGTGGTCTGGATACTGATGCGCTTTGAGCATGAGTAACATATCTACTATCTTTACACCCATTTAATATATGTAAATGGTGCTGTGAACAATGATATCCAAATGTCTCTTTTACATATCTAGGCTATGTTTTCACATAGTTTTTTGCTCAGTATTTTGCAACCAAAATACTGAGTTGGTTGCAAGATACTGAGCAAAATACTGTATGGGAACATGCCCTAAATGTTTTCTGCATTTTTTATAAAATAATAAAACATACCTTTTATTGACTTTATCAGGTAATTTGAAGACATAATTCTTGACTTACATTTTTAAGTATTTATATGATTTTAGAACACCTTAGATTTTAAACACCTTATTACTACAGCTACAAGTATTTTACTTCCTCTACGGCAACACATAACGAATGCGGCATCAACAAGATAATCAAGACGTTTTTTGCCCTAGAGAACTGTTTCTTGAGTTTTCTTACAATAAAAGATTTCCTATAACCTTTACTACATTTTGTGGAACTAAAGTTACATACATTTTACTGAGCAATAAAAAAGATTGCTGATATTTCACCCTGTAGAAAGGAAAAATAAAGAAAGAAGAGATGGTGATTGATCAATCAAAACCTTTCCAAAAAGCATCTTTATACGTGTAATTTTAATAATGATCATAAAAATATGTTATATTTATATATGTTTAATATATTGCAGTTGCCGCCTAATTGTTGCCCACTGTACATATGTCTAGATGGATTAACTTGCATAAGCCTTATACTAGCAGTCAGCACCATCATGTTTCTGGATCACCTGTGTTTTGCTCTTTCCTCAGCCTTGAGAACCTTACATTCTGTTATTTATCCCAGTTGCAACTATGTCATAGGGCATTCGCAGATAATGAGATGGCATAAATCCCTGCTTTAATTAGCCAACTGGAAGCAAAACAGAATAGTAGCGTGCAACACAATTATCCTGGTACTCTACTGTATGTGTGACGACAGGAGTTCTGGATCTGCCATACCACCGCTAGCGATGACTAAGCCGCACCAGGGCGGAGTCTGAGGGGCCGTTGGCGTCCACCAGTGCCCACTGCAAGGTGAGTTGGACTTGCTGCGGCTGGAACACAGGCAGTAAACTGTTTGTATAATTAGCAAAACCGCAGAAACCGTTGTATGGCTCGAAGTCCAATGGGGCGTGGCCACTAAAGAACTGCCGGCAGCTTCGCTGGATCCATCTGCAGCCACGATCAGAAACAATGAAGCCAAGAATGAAAGGCTGGAACACGCACTTCTGCAACTTCAAGTCAGCCATATCCACTATATACGTTCCTGCTGCACACACCCTGTGCAGCAGGAACATATATAAACAGGGTTTTATGTGTGCAGGGCCAATTCAAGGCGATCGCCCCTGCATACATTACTGTCCACGGACTCGGCATGACAGGCAGCCGTGGTCCTTCAGCTGCCTGTCATTACGCCTCCATGCACAGCGATTGCAGCGTTTAGGGTAGTCAGTGACAGGACTCCCATGCTCTCAGGCAGATTCTATGTACAGATCTCTGATATACTGATGAATGCTATGCAATATTATTTGCTATGCAATATAACATGTGAATGTATGCAATATATATATGCAATACAAAATGTGTAAAAAAATATAAAAAAAAGTTTAAAACATATTACAAAACCTAATAAAAATGCCCCAATGAAGATTTATACTACCCCCCCCTTTTTCCATTATACAAATGAAAATATAAAAAAAAAACAGACCTGTTACACAGTAAACAGCAATAAATGAAAGGCAAAAAAAAACCATGACTGCTAAATTTTTCAAATTTATATTTGAAAAAATAATAATAAAAAACACTGTACTTCATTTTCCGTCTTTCTTCTCCTTCTTTCATTGCTACAGTTCTTGGTATGCACCATAGGGCCATGATCAAGCTATGACTGCAACCTAATGTGCCAGTGCATGCATCTCTAATGTATCCTTTAATTATTCTTGCCCGACATTACGGTTTAAGGCTGCTCAGCACTCAACCTGTGCAATAGTGTATTTCTCCATTGTAGGTTTTGTTGTTCCTGACCCACTAATCTGTAGCTATCTATCTCCATTATCTCTGTCTGACTCTTGTGTGCTGTGTTTACCTGACTGAGCATGGCTGGACAGTTGACCATTAACCTTTGCTGAGTACCATGACTATTCTGCTACCCGTCCTCTGCCTGGACCTGTTGGTCGAAACTGGGTCGTGCTGTTAAGTATGGTGTGATTACAAGCACTTTATAGATCCTGCACGGTGCGCGAGCCTCCCATAGACTGTCATTATGACATGGAGGCTGGTGGGATTCCGCCGCAGAATTCCCAGCTTTACTCACGTGTGACGGAGCCTTAAGTAACCTTTTAATGTAACAACACAAAGACATATCTATTTTTTTTTATAGCTTGAGTACGTAGAAGGCAATAGAGTGGTTATGAGTGTAAATAGTATACAGTGGTACCTTGGTTTAAGAGTAACTTGGTTTAGAGCGTTTTGGTTTAAGAGCTCACAGTTTTTCAAAATTGTGGCTTGGTTAAGAGCATTGCTTTGGTTTAAGAGAGCCCTGTGCTGGTGGGAGTGCAAGTAAGGGGAGCATGGCCTGCATAGAGGGGTCTACAGCACTGTACTCTTACGTAGGAAGTCTTCCTCACCTTCTAAATCATAGCAGATCCATTCAGCTGGGGCTTGCATTAGGGGACAGGACTGTGGAGGTAATCTCTTCATAGCTATAACCCCTCTCTCCTCAGACAGAGAGTGCTGCATGTATGTGCCCACATCTGCCCTGCTCATTCCTTCATGCTCCCTGCAGTCTCTGTCAGCCCTTGTGTTTCCCATCCTCTCCATTACTGTACAGTAACTTATAATATCACATATTCTGCTGTTTCTGAATGTTTGTTTCATTTGTTTTATTTTTATTCGAATAATTTATCATTATTTTTGGGGTGTGAAACCAGGGCTGGCTGGCAAATTTTAGCCTGGGGGCAAGCAGAACAGCACTGGCCCATGAGTAGCCGGCTAGCGGCCCATCCTTCAAGGACCACTTTGTCCCTTACTTATTATTAACTTCCCCACATCAGTGCAGGGAAGGTAGTCTTGTTACCCCTCCTTCTAGTCCCCTCCACCCCCCCTCCCACCCGCCAGCGCATTCTCAGCGCCAAATTCCCCTAATCCCCCCCCCTCCCCAGGGCAGAGCTAGCAGCCCATCCCTAAGCCCCCAACACACCAGTCCCCCCCCCCCCTGACATCGGAGCTGTCAGCAGTGCTTAATCCGACAACTACCCCCATGCTTACACATGTTTACCAAAGTGGTCCCCCGTTGCCTTCTTCTCCCAGCGCAAGCACGTAGTCCCCTGTTGCTCCCAGAGCATAAGTGACGTCACTGGTCCCGGAGCTGCCGGAAGCAGTGAGGACTACGCTGTTTCATGCGCCGGGAAAGAAGGCAATGGGGGGACCGCAACACTTCCGGTGAACATGGTAAGCTGGCGGGCATGAAGGGTGGGGCGTTAGGCAAGTAGTTGCCGGATTATGCGCTGCTGCCATCTCTGCTGCCGGGCGGCAGGGGGCTGCTGGGATCTCTCTTTTTCTTGCATTTAACGGATGTTGCATCCATGAAATAAGTGAAAAACACGGATATTATAGACTTCTATTGGGGGATCCTCCTCCGCACTAGGACATGTTCTATTTTTTCGCAGTTTGGGTTGCGGCACAGATCGTGCAAATACAGAATTGGATTGAATGGGTCCTAAAATTTCACAGGACGTGTGACTAAGGCTTACAGATTAGTTGACACAAAGAGGGTATGAGCCATGAAAATTATTTTAATGGTATGTGTTCCTTTCAGGCGCTGGGAGATGAGAGAATGCGTTTAGACCCCACATGGGTTTCCTCTTCCTGATTAGCCAGATGCTTTACATGGAAACACTATTACTGCTGAAGGGAATTCTCCTGAGAAGAGGAGTGAGGAGCTGGGGCATTAATTACAGAATTGCATAAACAAACAATATGATTATATATGATTGCATAGTGCCTAACATTTAGCCTGACTACACCTCTAACATTTCATAACTTGCTGAATTATCAAAAGCTATGCAAGTCAACAACCATTTCCAGTCATGCAGCTCTGATACTCTTCTTTGATTGTATAAAGACATGTAAAGGAAAGCTTAAAGGAGAAGTCCGGCCAAAACATATATTTAACTATTTTATTGCCCAACAAAAATTCGACAAATTCTCAATATACTGTACACTAATTATGGGAATTGCCGGGACAATGCGACATGTGAATCGTCATCATCATCATCCCGGTGGTATCTCTCCCCACCCTGCGCCAGAGCTGTCATTATCTGTAGCTGTCCGCTGTCCAGATCTTCCGTGATGCTCTGTCCCCTAGCATTTTGCCAGGAATAGAAGACTTCGATCTGTAGTAAATGAAGAAATAAAGTACTATATGTGCATTTCCCATAATTAGTTTATATGAGAATATGTATAATTTTGTTGGGCCATAACGTACCTAATTTATGTTTTGGTTGACTTCTCCTTTAAACATAATTTGCCATGAATACAAATACTGTAATAGTTTCTAGTGAACTTTTTGTTGTCACATTCTGCATTAATTTCAACTATGCCTATAAGGATATATCCAAAAGGAAAGACTCTGGATTACAGATTATAGAAGCAGTGATCAATCTGTATTCTTATTGCCTTCTTAATATCAGCATTGATTTGCAGATTTTCACTAGTTAAGGTTGTATTCACAAACTGGTGTAAAGTAGAATTGTCTAGTTGCCCCTAGCACCAATCAGCTTCCACTGTAATTTTTCAAAGAATCTGTGAGGAATGAAAAGTGAAATCTGATTGGTTGCCAAAATGGACCAAAATGGACACATAAAGTAGGGAAGAGGGAAAGAGCCTGGACCGTGTGATTGCAAGCTAAACCCTCTATAGGGTCCATGCTATGCTTGAAAGGTAAAATCAAAGCCTCTGACTGCCTGTAAAGTTGTGGGCAGCTGCCGCTGCTTAACCCCTTCGGGACCAGGCTAATTTTCGTTTTTGCGTTTTCGTTTTTTCCTCCTTGTGCTTAAAGGCCATAGCAGTTGCATTTTTACACCTAGAGACCCACATGAGCCCTTATTTTTTTGCGTCACTAATTGTACTTTGCAATGACATGCTGATTTTTTGCATAATTACACTGCGAAACCTGAAAAAAATCAAGTGTGGGGAAATTGAAAAAAAAAACGCATTTCTTTTATTTGAGGGAAATGTGTTTTTTACGCCATTCGCCCTGGGGTAAAACTGACTTTTTATGCATGTTCCTCAAGTTGTTACGATTAAACGATATATAACATGTATAACTTATATTGTATCTGATGGCCTGTAAAAATTCAAACCATTGTTAACAAATAAACGTTTCCTTAAATCGCTCCATTCCCAGGCTTATAACGCTTTAATCTTTGGTCCTATGGTGCTGTATGAGGTGTCATTTTTTTGCGCCATGATGTTTACTTTCTATCGGTACCTTGATTGCGCATATACGACTTTTTGATCGCTTTTTATTAAATTTTTTCTGAATTTGATGCGACCAAAATGCGCAATTTTGCACTTTGGATTTTTTGGCGCTGACGCAGTTTACCGTGCGAGATTAGAAATGTGATTAATTAATAGTTTCGGGCGATTTACGCACGCGGTCGATAGCAAACATGTTTGTTTATTTATTTACTTTGTATTTATAACCTGGGAAAAGGGGGTGTTCTGACTTTTATTAGGGGAGGGGCTTTTTATTGACAACAACACTTTTTTTTTTTACTTTTACACTTATACTAGAGGCCCCCTGGGGGACTTCTAGTATAAGTGCTCTGATCTCTCATTGAGATCTCTGCAGCATAGATATGCTGCAGAGATCCATGAGATAGGCACTCGTTACTTCCGGCTGCTGCAGCAGGAAGTAACGAGTGCCGAGCCGGGATGGCGCCATCTTGGAGCGGTCCCGCCTGGCAGCACCACGGAGATCGCTCTCCGGGATAACGTCCCGGAGCGATCTCCGCCACTAGAACACCTGGAATGCTGTATCTGATATCGGATGCAGCTGTCATGTTTGACAGCTGCATCTGATTACTGTATTAGCGGGCACGGCGATCGGACCGTGCCCGCTAATACCGGCGGTCCCGGCTACAAGCGGCACCCGGGACCGCGGCGGTTCAGAGCGGGGTCGCCGCGCGGCCCCGCTCTGACACCTGCACCGCGCGCAGGACGTACAGTTACGTCCTCGTGCGGGAAGGGTTAAGCTAGGGCTCCTTTTGTAAGTTAACCGGAGAAACTGTGCTCTGTTGAAAGGAGTTTGTAAGGCTCCAGGATCGTGTCTATTGCATTATAGCCACCAGCTTCTTAAAAGTTTTAAAGGAGTACTCTGGCGGATCGCTGGCTACGTCCTATCATCTTTGGCCACCATCCTCAGATCTCCTTCACTTCTGGGTTGCGGAGCAGTAAATGGGAGAGAAAAGCGCATGCGCACCGGCACCTTTTCATTGGTTGGAGTGCATGACATGGTTTCCAGCTGCTCAATTAATTAGAGCTGAGCAAGCTGGAAACCATGTGATGCACCCCAGCCAATGAAAAGGCTGCCGGTGGGCAAGTGAACCAGCAGTCTTTCCTCTCCCATTCACTGCTTTGGAAGACGCCGAAGAGGATGAAGACCAGGTCCGCCCCTGCTCTGATGACATTGACCCAGATGGCCCCGGGAGAAGAGGACGGGTCGACAGTCATTTGGTATGTATATTTTATTCAACCTCTGGGGGGGGGGGCTACTGGGCCAGATAGCTTATGAACACACATTACAAAGTTATGTAAACTTGTAATGTGTGCTAATTAAGCTTAAAAAGTAAATCGCCGGAGTACTCCTTTAACTTAAAGCAGCATACAGTATTTTCATTTCACTTTTGCTTTTGTAAACAAAAAAAAATTAGAACGGAAATATCCAGTATTAACGTAATATGCTGTAAAGAAGCTTGCAGCTATAATGCAATAGATGCACACCTCTTCTTATCTATTACATTATAGCCACCCACTTCTTTACTATATATTTAATTAATATTTTCATTCTAATTTTGCTATTTTTCGTTTACAAAAGCTAAACTGAAATAAAAATATACTGTATAATGCATTGGACACAATGATGATCACTTTCAGATTAAGGCTGCGTTCACACTACGTATATTTCAGTCAGTATTGCAACCAAAAAGGAGTGGAGTTAAAACACAGAAAGGATCTGTTCACACAATGTTGAAATTGAGTGAATGGCCGCCATATAACAGTAAATATCTGCTATTATTCAAAATAACAGCCGTGTTTTCTAAATAACAGCAAATATTTGCCATTGAATGGCGGCCATCCACTCAATTTCAACATTGTGTGAACAGATCCTTTCTGTGTTTTTATCCACTCCTGGTTTTGGTTGCAATACTGACTGAAATATACGTAGTGTGAACGCAGCCTAAACAGGTATCCTCTGCTCTGCCATGTGGGGGGCACCTGGTTAAATACTCAAGGGTGGGAGGACCTTTAAGCTTATCGAAAGGCTTAAGGGTTCTCAGCAGCCTTTCAATAAGCTTTTTTTTTACTGAGCACCCGAACAGCACGCAGTACTCGCTCAAGTATGTACTTTCAAGTAGCCCGATATTTGAGTGAATTCTATACTCGAACAAGTGTGCTCGCTTATCTCTATATCCAATACCAATAACCAGCTACATCATTGTAGAGTTTGCTCACAAGTTGCATTGTCATGCATGTCAACCAAACCTAAGGAGTGTGAATACTTTGCTAACTGGCATTCTTGTAACACAGTAATGCAAACTGCTGTAATATGTATTTAGATGCTTTATAACTCAAATACTTATACTTACTATTCTATTCTATACTTTTCCGATGTTCATTTTTAACAAATTTCTAATATGACCAATATGAAGCCATTACAAAGTGCTGTTCCAACAATCAGATGTTACGTGAGCTTTGCAAACATATCCTGCGACTGATAAAAGCTTATGATGTCTATTAAATGAAATTGTGGACAACTACAAAGCTTTAGCATGGCAGTTTTATGCTTTATCTTTTCAACTGTTCTTTTTGATGTTGACATTAAACTAACATGTGCTCCTCTTTGTAAATGAAGACCCTCATTAATCTATTGAAAATATTACATTATAGTACAGACAGCAAAGCAAGGCAAGAACAGTATATCAGACCCTTGTTTTTCAGTTTCTTTTTCTTATTTATTTGCCATTCAGTCGCACAGTGCTTGGTGTACGATGTAGATGGGAGAAATACTGCTATGATGTTGAGGTGACAGATGTTGCTATGAAGTTAAGGTGGTGCTGTAAAGTTCATTTGTAGGTTTAGGTTAAATTTGTTATCATTAAAACAAATGGTGCAAAAGAATGGAAATACAGAATCAAGGGACAATGTAAAATAATGCCATTTCATATTGTATTAATAAGGAGATGTCATTATGTCTAACTGATTACATCTGTTCATAATTAAATGTCCAATGCAGTTTTCACAAGCCAGTAAAAACAATGGGGCAGATTTTGCTGAGTGTATTTTTATTTGCACCTGCTGCACATGCCTAATTTCTAATTGTAATAGTTGATAAAGGAGTTTCCTACATCTGTCCTACATCCTACATATGATCACAGAGGGCCTCAACAGATGAACTCCCCCTTATTACAGCATTTGGTGTATCTCCACAGCTCCCATTAAGAATGAATAGAGTGACAGGACACTTATGCATCTGAAGAGGAACTCTGTGTGTTTTGCTATCTTTGGCAGTGTACATATACAATGTTGATGACTGCTTCACTTAAAGGGAACCAATCAGCACAGTTGATGGCAGAGAGCTGTGACTAGGACACCGCACATATGACTAGTCATGGCTCTCCACGTGCCTTGCGCATGTTATTAAAAAGCTATTTACAAGGACCTCAAGCTATGGAGCCCGGAACCGCTGACACAATAGAAGACCCGGCTGCCAGGGGCAGATTAACCTCACCATAGGCCCCAAGGCCCCAGGCGTTCACCAAGCCTGGCGCCCCCCCCCTCTACTGTAACTATGGCAGCACTAGTGTGGTGTTCATAGTACAGGACAGATATGTCATGTATGATGCCTTCATCTGTGCAAAATTGCGGTAAAAAAGTAGCGATTTTCTGATAATTGCAGAAATGTAGCCAGAAGACAATAACAACTGAAAGTATAAGTCTTTTTGGGTGGCCATGGGCCCCCCAGGAGTTCAGGGCCCAGGGCTAACGCCTGAAACGGACCTATTACAATCCACTACTGCCGGCTGTGAGGTGCTTGTAGCCGTTCTGGGAGCCAACGCAGCACAAATTTGCTGATTGTTCTCTTTAACAGGGGTTCTCAGAATCACTATTCCTGTCATTGGTGAGTATCCAGCAATCAGGCACAGATCAATCACTTGCAGTTTTGGTTTAATGCATTGCTGCTTGCAGAAGGCAGAATCTGGCCAACGACTGATGAATTTGAGCCCCCAAGTTTGCCTAGGCGAACTAAATTCATGAGGTGTGTGTCTCTGGGGCACACGAACACGCACCATCACACACTGCAATGGCATATTCATCCTGAAGTAGAATTGCAATTCTTATTTGTAACCATCTGATTTTGCATTAGTTTCTGGAAAACACCAGTGGTTTTGGAGGAAAATGCTCACTACACCCTTAAATTATTTTGGGAACGCTGACAGGGTTCTCTTCAAGTGCAAATATACACTCACATCTTGTGTATATCTCCCACTAATCTCCTTCTTCCATTGGCCCAAACTATAATTTTGGTTCCAAATTCTTTGCAATAATTATTGTGCTGTATGTATCCACAACCATTTTTATAGTTTATTAGATGCTACTATGATAATTATTATTACGAATCAAATTGTTCATAGTTTGTGTAATTGAGTATATCCATCCTGTTTTCTATGCGCACAGGCTCATGGGATGTGATAACGTCCTCTCTGCCTAATAGTGTCACAGTTTTCCCCATGACTTGCACATATGGACCCAGTTCAACAGTATGAGTCATTAGTATATGCAATGGCCCACCACTACATGGCTTTCTATTAGAATTAAAGACCGGGCGATCCTTAGAAAAGTGTTCATTAACTTTGTAATAGATCAAATTCTGAACTGTAATGCATAAAGAATATAAGGTT
>NW_027209733.1:0-10673 GCF_027789765.1 Dendropsophus ebraccatus | reverse complement strand
TCCAGCCACAGCCTGCACAGCTCTGGGAGTCAGGTCATGACATCACCATTTTATCCAGGAAGTGAAGCTTAATACAGTAGTAAGTGCGAGAAAGCACTTTATAGGCATTTCCCGTAAAAGTGTATAATGGTAATTTGTATAACTTTTGGGGGGCAATACAATGCTTTAATAGACTTTAATGGAGAAGTCCGGCAAAAATGTTTTATAGATCAAACTACATGAGCTGTAACTTGCAGACATTATCTTGTGATGTCTATTTGTAAACTGTAGACTCTCAACAGTGTGTGTGTATGTATGTGTATATATATATATATATATATATATATATATATATATATATATATATATATATATATATATATATTATTCTTATTAATTTTTTTTTTTTTTTTTTTTTTTTTCCCCCTTTTAGGTTCCAAACTACAGCACACACTTCCTGCAGTGCTTATTCCCCTAGCTTTGGTTGCAGTTGCTGCGGTGATTGGTGTGGCCTTGTTCAAGTGAGTTTTGTTTGTTCTCCTTGTACTATAAGGATCTTGGTTAATCACAGCATTATTATGCATACAGTGGAGCGGATTAAAGGTCTCAATACATTTTGGGCTATTGGACGTACCCACCACTCACCGCAGGTTTGGTTGTCTAGAGCAGGGGTACTCAACAACTTTTAGTGACTGTCCACTTACCGGGGTCTATTGTCAGGTGAAGGTCTGAGCTGAACATCAGTAAGAAACGTGTTTTTTTTACTTTTCACAAACGTTCAACTGTTTACATGCAGAATTGATTCTTATCATTACTGGGAAAACTGGCCCCCCTGTTGCTCCCCCTGCAGTATATAGCCCCCTGTGAGCTCTGCCCCTGTAGTATATAGCCCCCTGTAGGCTCTGCCCCTGTAGTGTGTAGCCCCCTGTGGTGTGTGTGTGTGTAATATATATATATATATATATATATATATATATATATATATATATATATATATATATATATATATATATATATATTCTCCGTATCCCCGAGACAAAAACAAACAAATCACAACTCTCCTAGCACCTCTCTCCCCCGCCGCACCTGTCTTCTTCTTTTCTCATGTCGGTCCGGCCCCTGGCTTATTCGCGCTCTCTGGGGATGTCCCGGGGATTCCCCAGCAGAGCGCGCACCAGTGACCTCCCTGGCCTGTACTTCTGGCATACACTGAGCTCACAGGTGCGTGCTCTGCTGGGGAATGCCCGGGACATCCTTAGAGAGCGCGAATAAGCTGGGGGCCGGACCGACACTGCCCCCAGCCCCACAGGCGTACTGACATCTAAGGACAGTACGCCGATGGGGCGGGGTGCAGTGGGGGAGGGACACATGGGAGCCAGGGTGGTTGGGAGGTCTGACCAGGGGTTCGGACAGCTGGCCTCTGCCAGTTGACGACCCCTGGTCTAGAGTGTACAGGCAGTTGTGTACAACCACCAATATCACTGTTGGGGAAATCATGGCAAAACACCACTCCCTGTGAACCTCAGAGCTAAAATCAGACCCTTGTCCCTCAAACTGTGCTGCCCTGCTCTGTACAGGTTCTGCCCATAAAATGGCCGACATGTAGGAGCATGTGACCAGGCCTGATTTTTGCTGTGTGTGGTACACAGGAAGCTGCTGTCTGTATGTACAGTCACTAATACTGTAAACTGAACTATTTTACTATAGTGGCCAACCCCTTTAAAGTGATAAACTGGGGGGAAGGGAATACAGCCTAGTAAAGGGCTCCAGTGTTGCTATTTAAAAGTAAATGCAACTGGTTTTCTTGTAGGTAGAATGTATCTGCATCATGGGAGGGCTTTCCCACCCATAGATTAAAGGAATTGTCAGAAAGACATGATGAATGTTAAACTCTATGGCTTCTATAATGCATGTACTTAACACTAAAGAAAACAAAACACATCAGCAGTGTTACAAACCGATTGCCATGAAGCGGTAGCCCAAGGGAACTCTTCTTGGTATTCCAAATTTGCTCAGGCAACGAACTCTACTAATCTCTTAACCTGCAGAGGGCTGTAACTTGTATGTAAACTTTATTTCTATTCTAGGAGAAACAAGGAATACAAACCTATTGCAAATACTTCCGATGGAAGGAGCAGTCAAGGAATTGCCGTGTACTTCAGTCACATCAAAGATGTTCTCTTCCAGAGCGGCAATGAACACAATTCTCTTCTGAAAAAGGCTACAATAATATAGTTTGTTTTAAAACTTGATTGTCTGCTGTATATTGCTACTCTGCTGTTTGGTACATCACCGCATTAGATGGGAGTACCAATCAATAAACCATAAACTAATTTCTTTATAATTTGCCTATTATACTGTGTCATGTCCATTTCCTACCTAGACAGCATGGGGTTGCATACATTAAGGGGTTTCCCAGCTCTAACCACTGACTGTAAACTCCCTAAGGGTAGCTTCACACGTACCGACTCGCAGCGTTAATAACTGAGTCTGCTAGGTCCTGGCAGATCACTTTCACTACATACACACAACGGTCTGAACGACCGCTGCGTGTATGTAATTCTGCCGGCCGCTTAACCCCTTCTGTTGCTGCCCGGCTCCAGCTCTGTATACATTACCTGTCCTCGCTGCCCGGCGTACTGCTCTCCCACCCGGCCAATCAGTGTGTTGCCCTGCCGCAGCTACTGATTGGCCAGTCGGGAGAGCAGTACTGTACGTCGGGACCCCATGCAGCGAGGATAGGTAATGTATACAGAGCCAGAGTGGAGCCGAGCGGCAGCTGAAGGGGTTAAGCGGCCAGCAGAATTACATACACACAGCGGTCATTAAGTATGTAGTGAAAGTGATCTGCCAGGACCTAGCTGACTCGCAGCGTTATTAACGTTGCAAGTCGGTAGGTGTGAAGCTACCCTAAAGGCACAAAGAGGGTCCAGTTACTGTTGGGAGCTTGTATAGAGGAAGGTGTTGTGTTGAAGTGCCTATAAGAGGGCTACACAGAGGAGGACTGACTGTTCTACTGTCACCACGTGAGTGGTCTACAAAGGGGCCTGCTGAGACTCTGTCGCCCAAGGGCCCACTGGAGCCGGCCCTGAGTAGATGCATTTGGTAGGGGTGCAACACCTCTCTATGCCGTAATCATAATACACACACTGCTTCTTCCTAGTAACATGAATCTTACTAAAAATCCCCCTTTTTATCAAGATTTGCCCTGTTGCCAAAATGACCTAGAAACTGCCCTGCACCTGTCTTCAGTTTGTGTGGTATTGCAGCTGATTTCCACTCATAAGAATGGAGCACACTGATTGCAAAAAACAGATGAAAAAAATAGATTGAAAAAACGAAGTGTGAACCTAGCCTTACCTGTTCTGTTTATAATCCATTCCTGGCTTTGGCTCAAAAAAAATCTGTCCGATAATCTGTTGGTGTAATAGGGCCCTAAAATTTGCCAGCCTAAGGCCTCATGCACACTGAGCAAAAGAGGCGGATTTTTAGTGCATTCTGCCCGTTTAAGCAGAGCATTTTTCAATTGTTTTCAATGGGCTTTGCACTGTGCTATTCACACAGCGGAGTTTCTGTCCGTAATTTTCCGTTGCGGATCCGCTTTCTGCCCAAAGAAGTGACATGTTACTACTTTTGGCAGAATCTGCTAGAGCAGTGCTTCTCAAACTGTAAGGCGGGCCTCACCACTGAGGCGCCCCCTAGTTGTTGGTGAGGCCCAGATGGATAGCCAGTTTTCACAAGAGTGACCAGTCCTTTTGCTCTTTGCAAAAATCTCCATTTTAGCAACATATTAATTTATTTTGTACTTGCTTTATTAGGATATAGAGCTTGGGAGATGGGTGAAAGGTAGCCCTAGCAATATTTTCTGCTTTAAATGGACTTTCACCACAGATAGTGAGGCCAAGGCACCCTCTTGGTCAGGCTGGTTAGGCCCAGGCATTGCCTTGGTCTGTTGGGTGAGGCTCCAGAAGAAAACGTTTGAGAAGCGCTGTGCTAGAGGAATCCTATAGAAGTCAATGAGTCTTGAATTCTGCTTAAAACTCTGAATCCTATTCTGCCAGAGCAGAAGAGGAATTTCAAGCAGAAATCTTTAAGCAGAAATTCCGCCTCTTTTGCTCAGTGTGCATGAACCCCTATTCCTCAGTATGCACAGACCCTCAGACTGAAAAGAAAACAACTTTCCTGCAGGACATACAGAAGCTGATGAGTATGGAAAGACTTGAGATTTTTAAATAGAAGTAAATTACAAACCTATGTAATTTTCTGAAACCAGTTGATAAGAGAATTTTGCTGGATAACCCATTTTACCTTTAAAACACAGTTTAATGAAGTACAATAGAAGGCACCATCTGCACACAGCTGAAGTCATACGTTTCTTGATAAGGTTGGGTTTACACTCCATGTTTGTATACTTTTAACATATACACAATAAACATATATAACAATAAAACATATACATTAAACTAATGCCAAAAACTGGTGCTTCTGTAAATAGATTAACCCCTTCACGTCAGTGACATGTGTATATATACATTCCTATTACACATACACCGTGCAGTAGGAATTTATATATACGTTCCTGCTCTGACGGGGTTACTGATGAGAGCGAGATCGCTGCAAAGATAGCGATTCCGCTCTCATCTGAGTACAGCACCGGAGATAATGAGAATCAGCTGCGGGATTGCAGCTGACCCCCATTAACCCCTTAGTGACCGCCAATACGGCGGTCACTAATGTGCTGGTGCTGCTTTTCATCTACCCCTACTGTGAATCCACGGTGGGGGGAGATGAAATAAGTAAAATCAGACCCCAGATCAGCCCCACTAGTGCCCCAATCACTAACCCGCTCCCCCCCCCCCCCCCGGCAGCCATCAGATCCAAGATGGCCGCCGCCATCGCTGTGAACAGAGTAAATATGTTCACAGCGATGGTAATGTAAAAATGAATCAAAGCCCCATGGTCTCCGCCACCGGAGGTAGCGGAGAGCATGGGGCAGTGATCGGGGACAGGGGATAAAAAGTGATGTGTCAGTCACCCCCCTTGCCCATATACTCACCTGATCCTGGAGCTCCTTCCTCTTCGGCATCCTGGCTGGTTCTGAAGTGCACATGCGCGTCAGAACCAGCCATCTCTGAAAATTTAAAGTGACAGAGACCAATTTGGTCTCTGTCACTGAACTATGATTACTGTAATAGAAAATATCACAGTAATCATAGTAATATAGTGAAAATAAATGTGTAAAAGTGCAAAAAGTGACAAACATACAAAAGTATAAAACACACTTTTAATTATAGTAATAATTGCAGTTTACTCCCAAATTACCCCTAACCCCCCCAGATTAGGCGTAACCACCGCAGGTTGCCCGTAACCACCCCAGGTTGTCAGTAATCATGTCAGATTGCACGTAACCACCGCACATTGCCAGTGACCCCCTCCAGATTGCCTGTAACCACCCCAGATTACCTATAAGCACTTCAGTCTATCCGTAACAATTCTAGATTGTCTGTAACCCCTCCAGGTTGCCCATAACCACCGCAGGTCGCGTATAACCACCCCAGGTTGCCCGTAATCATGCCAGATTACATGTAACCCCCCCAGATTGCACGCAACCACCGCAGGTCGCCTCTGACCACCGCACCTTGCCACTGACTACCGCACGTTGCCTCTGACCACCCCAAATTGCCAATGACCCCCTCTAGATTGCCTGTAACCACGCCAGATTACAGGTACCCACCTCAGATTACCTATAAGCACTTCAGTTTATCCGTAACCAGCCCAGATTGTCCGTAACCACCCCAGATTGTCCGTAACCACCCCAGATTGTCTTAACCACCCCACGTTGCCCGTAAGCACAGCAGGTTGTCTGTAACCACAGCAGGTTGTCCGTATCCACCCCAGGTTGCCGTAACCACAGCAGGTTGCCCGTGTACTTTCCAAAATGGGGTGACTTTTGGGGGGGTTTCTATTCTGTAGACATTACAGGGGCGCTGCAAACGCACCTGGTGCTCAGAAACTTCTTCAGAAAAATCTGCACGGAAAATGCTAATTGGCGCTCCTTCCCTTCTGAGCCCAGCTGTGTGCCCATACAGGGGTTTATGCCTACATATGGGGTACCGTTCTACTCAGGAGAACCTGTGTTACAGATTTTGGGGTGAATTTTCTCTCCTGTTCCTCGTGAAATTGAGAAATTTCAAACTAAAGGAACATATTATTGGAAAAATTCGAGTTCTTCATTTTTACTGTCTACTTTTGAATACTTTCCTCTAATACCTGTGGGGTCAAAATGCTCACCACACCCCAAAATGAATTTTGAGGGGTGCACTTTCCAAAATGGGGTGACTTATGGCGAGATTTTACTCTGCTGGCACTACAGGGGCTCAGCAAACGCACCTGGCGCTCAGAAACTTCTTCAGCAAAATCTGCATTGAAAAAGCTAATTGGCACTCCTTTCCTTCTGAGCCCCGCTGTGTGCCCATGCAGTGGTTTATGCCCACATATGGGGGTACCATTGTACTCAGGAGAACCTGCGTTACAAACTTTGGGGTACTTTTTTTCTCTTGTTCCTCGTGAAATTGAGAAATTTCAAACTAAATGAACATATTATTGGAAAAATTAGAGTTTATTTTTACTGTCTAATTTTGAATACTTTCCTCTAACACCTGTGGGGTCAAAATGCTCATCCTACCCCAAGATGAATTATTTGAGGGGTGCACTTTCCAAAATGGGGTGACTTATGTTTTTTTTTTCTCTCTGCTGACACTACAGGGGCTCTGCAAATGCACCTGGCGCTCGGAAACTTCTTCAGCAAAATCTGCAATGGAAAAGCTAATTGGCGCTCCCTTCCTTCTGAGCCGTGCTGTGTGCCCATACAGTGGTTTACGCCCACATATTGGGTACCGTAGTACTCAAGAGAACCTGCGTTACACATTTTTGGGTGCTTTTTCTCCTCTCATGTTCCTTTTGAAAATGAGAAACTTTAATCTAAACGTATATATTATTGGAAAATTTTAATTTTTCATTTTTTTACGGCCTAATGGTGAATACTTTGCTCCAGCCCCTGTAGGGTAAAAATGCTCATTACACCCCTAGATTAATTTTTTAAGGTGTTTAGTTTCCAAAATGGGGTCACCTATGGGGGTTTCCAGTATAAAAACCTCCTAAATCAACCTAAAAAAAGAACTGGTTCCTTAAAAAAATCAGTTTTGGAAAATGTGGTAATTTGCTGATAAATTTCTAAGCCCCGTAACACCCTGAAAAAGTAAAATATGTTTATGAAATGAAGCCAAAATAAATAGGACATATTGGTAATGTGACTTAGTAACTAATTTATGTGATACGACTTACTTTTTTTAGAAGCAGAGAATTTCAAAGTTCATAAAATGCTAGTTTTTTTTTATTTTTCATGATATTTTGATGTTTTTCACAAAAAACACACAAAGTAGTGACCAAATTTTGCCACTAATATAAAGTGCCATATGTGACTAAAAAAGAATCTCAGAATCGCAAGCATACGTGAAAGCATCACTGAGCTATAAGCGCATAAAGTGAGACAGGTCAGATTTTGTAAAAATGAGCCTGGTCTTTTAGGTGCAAATAGGCTTGGTCTTGAAGGGGTTAATATTGAAACAATGAAATGTACAATAAAACGTCAACGTCGGACGTCGAATGCATGTAAACTGATGGAAAAAACGGATGCATGTGTTTTTCATGGACACAAAAATGAGGTTGACAACGTTTTTGTGTCCGTCAAAAAAAAAAATGGATCCGTTTTGATCCCTTTTTTTTTTTTATAATGGAAGTCAATGGATAAACGGATTAAAACTAATGCACACAATTGCATTCGTTTTTTTTCATCAGTTTTTCAGCCGTTTTTTTTGCAAAAAACGGATTGCAAAAACGTAGTGTGAACCCAGCCTGATATGCATTCCACATCGGTGCAGAACACAGAATGTGTAAATGCGGCCTTATTTGATCACATGATGTTTCATAAACAGGTGAAGGGACTATGGGCACTGATGACTATTTCCCACAGCTGGGACTTGTTGGTTCCCATTTATATGCTGGTGTGCAGAGTGCTGAGCAGCTCATTCACCTTCCAAGATGCTGGCTGCAGTAGTGGAGGGGCTGGTGGTGCTCTGCCTGGTCTCAGGCATTCAGGCAGGAAAACGTAAGTGTGAGGAGTTCCTTTTTGTTATTTTACTCTTTGTATGTAAATGGATAAGGCTGGGTTCACACTGTGTTTTTGGAATCTGTTCAATGTATCTGTTTTTAATTAGTTACTTTTAATGGATCAACAAACATAGTCAATGCTATTTTTGTGTCTGTTAAAGTGCATTGGTTTTAATAATGGAAGCCAATGAAAAAACACATGATACAAGTGCATCAGATTGGATGTTTCCTTCCCCCCCCCCATAAAATGTATATGCAGAGTGTATACTGTTGGCCAAGTTGTTGAGGTTCAAAATTACCTGGCTCATGTAGCTTGTGCTTAGTAAATCCTACAAATATTACTCATCCTGTTGGGTCTTGAAAGCCATAGACCTTAGCTTGCTTAAACTAGTTGGTACTTTGTTCAAATAACTAGAAGCCTCTTTACTTGTCCCTTCTGCCCTCTAAGGCAGGGTTCACACTTTTGGAGATTATATATATATATATATATATATATATATATATATATATATATATATATATATATATATATATATATATATATAATTATTCTCAGCCTTTTGTGTGCATCTGTTTTTCTATGAACTTCCATTATATAAAAAAAGTTGCATTTTTTTTTAAATAACAGAAGTAAATGGAAAAACAGATGCACACAAATGCATCTTCTATCTGTTTGCAAAAACTATTGTAAAAAAAATGGATTGCAAAAATGCAGTGTGAACCCAGCCTTATCCTTAAAACTTGCTACAAGACATTGAGCTCATGAGACACATCTGTATTTCTAAAATGGTTGGACAAGATCTCTTCTAGGACTTCACTGGAGAGGTTTAAAAAGGGAATGTATTTCCTAAATTTATACTGATTAGAGCAAAGTATTGGTGGGAGGGGGGTAGTCTAGGCTATTTACCAGCATTTAGTGGCTTGCTTTACTGTAAGCCTTAAAGGGGTAGTGCGGTGCTAAAAAATTATTCACAGAATACACATTACAAAGTTATACAACTTTGTAATGTATGTTATGTTTGTGAATGGCCCCCTCCCCGTGTCCCACCACCCCCACCCGTGTACCCCGGAAGTGTTGGTGCATTATACATTACCTGATCCGTGTCGAGGGCCGTCCGCCATTTTGTGCCAAATGTAATCTTCGGACGGTCGAGTCGCTGCCGCCCGTCCCTCTCCCCCCTCCACCGCGTCACAACTGTGCTCAGCCGCCATTGGCTGATCAGTTATGCTCAGCCAGTCGCGGCTGAGCATCGGATGACGCTGCAGAGGGCGGCTGGCATTCGGAACAGACGGAGCTGTTAGCCAGCCGGCTGAAGAAGACGTCGCTGTATGAAGATCGGAGATGGGTGTCTGCACGTGACAGATGAGTATAGCGCACCACACTTCCGGGTACACGGGTGGGGGTGGTGGAACACGGGGAAGGGGGCGATTCACAGACATAACATACTTAACAAAGTTGTATAACTTAGTAATGTGTGGTGTTCTGTGAATAATTCTTTACTGCTGCACTACCCCTTTAATTAAATACACTGACAGGAGGGGGGGGGGAGGGGAAGACTTATAGTAATAAACAACGTGTTTTACACTAGATGTTCTGACCAGGAAAAGGGGGGGGGGGGGCATGAAACTGTCACTACTTCATGTTAAGAGCTACTAGTTGTACTTGAAAGTTCATAGAAGGAAACATGGGTATCTGTACATCCTAAATAATTCCATATTGGCTTTATCATTTCTAATTTGATTTTGCAATCCATACATATTATTAAACTGTACAACCTTACAGGGTTCCAGGATGTCATGGAGTCTGGAAGGAAATCTGCCTCTAGAGGTCACAATAACCATATAGATGGCTGGTCTCCTAATACCAACTCATGGGATGAGAAACTCTACCCTGCCTGGAAGTCTGGTGATGCTAGATGGGAAAACTGCTGGCGAGGTAATACTCATGATGTATTGTCTATAAGATGTTGGTGCATATGACTGAAATCATGCTAAGTTTTCTATGTTTGTCTAGGTGGCAAGGTGGAGGCATTGCTGACCAGTGACAGCCCTGCGCTGATAGGGTCAAATGTCACTTTTGTTGTGACCCTGCAGTTTCCCAGGTGCCAGAAAGAAAATGAGGATGGAGACATAGTTTATGAAAGAGGCTGTGGAAATGGTAAGTACAATGACTATGGAAGATTAGAGATTCTTAGCTGGTATGATACTAAACTTTGTATACAGTCTCCTCCAGTTTTTCCAGACCAATATGTCTATAACTGGACCAAGTGGCAGAGATCTGTGATGAAGGAACTGCAGCTTTGTCAACCAACTTTCCAGATGGAAGATCAATCCCACATCACTCAGCTGGAGACGAAACAACTTTATTTACATCTTCTCCACCCAAGGTTAGCTTGTGCTTGTGCCTGTAACACTAAGGGACATCTAGCTTTAACCTAAGGCTATACTGGTACATGCGGCTACATAGCTGATTTTGTCGAAAATCTGAATTTGCATTAAATTGGATGCTGTAACAGAATAACTCT
>NW_027209732.1:0-10704 GCF_027789765.1 Dendropsophus ebraccatus | reverse complement strand
GTGACTATATATGCCAAACGTATTCAATATTTGTTATTTGTAGGGCTCAAAACTCTATGGTCTACTTCCTATAGGGGACAATATTCTTTTAGAGCAAATGGTTCATCTACATGTATTTCACATTATACATCAGCATACATTTTGCTAGTATACTTTTTCCTATCCATACTGTGAGCCCTGAATGCTGGTTGAACACAGCCTTAAACACTTGATATGCCAAATTGTGTTATGTATTTAATTACCTTAATTGTCTACATAAATAATGCATTCTTTCAAAGTGAATCTGTAAACCCCAACTGTTCTACAGCCTTACTTGATTATGTTCTAGGTCTCCACCTCTTGACCCAGTGCCACCGGATAAAGGATGCATGTTCCAAATAACAGCACCAGAAGACAAAAAACTGATCCTGGGACTAGCCATGAATTGAGGCAAGCTGTTCCATGCAGTTTGGGGGGGGTGGTATGGATACTGATCGCTTTGAGCATGAGTAAATATCTACTATCTTTACAACCATTTAATGATATGTAAATGGTGCTGTGAACAATGATATCCACCAAAAGTATCTCTTACATATCTAGGCTATGTTTTCACATAGTTTTTTGCTCAGTATTTTGCAACCAAAATACTGAGTTGGTTGCAAGATACTGAGCAAAATACTGTATGGGAACATAGCCCTAAATGTTTTCTGCAGTTTTTTATTAAAATAATAAAACATACCTTTTATTGACTTTATCAGGTAATTTGATAGACATAATTCTTGACTTACATTTTTAAGTATTTATATGATTTTAGAACACCGGGATTTTAAACATCACTATTACTACAGCTACAAGTATTTTACTTCCTCCTACGGCAACAAATAACGTATGCGGCATCAACAAGATAATCAAGACACTTTTTTGGCCTAGAGAACTGTTCCTTGAGTTTTTACAATAAAAGATTTCCTATAACCTTTACTACATTTTGTGGAAACTAAAGTACATACATTTTACTGAGCAATAAAAAAAGATTGCTGATATTTCACGGTGAGAAAGGGAAAAATAAAGAAAGAAGGAAGAGTGGTGATTGATCAATCAAAACCTTTCAAAAAAGCATCTAATAATTGTGTAAAAATTGTTTTTTAATAATGATCATAAAAATATGTTATATTTATATATGTTAAATATATTGCAGGTGCCGCCTAATTGTTGCCCACTGTACATATGTCTAGATGGATTAACTTGCATAAGCCTTATACTAGCAGTCAGCACCATCATGTTTCTGGAATCACCTGTGTTTTGCTCTTTTCTGTGCTCCCTGAGAACCTTACATTCTGTTATTTATCCCAGTTGCAACTATGTCATAGGGCATTCGCAGATAATGAGATGGCAATAAATCCCTGCTTTAATTAGCCAACTGGAAGCAAAACAGAATAGTAGCGTGCAACACAATTATCCTGGTACTCTACTGTATGTGTGACGATGAAGGAGTTCTGGATCTGCCATACACCGCTAGCGATGACTACAGCCGCACCAGGGAGCGGAGTCTGAGGGGCCGTTGGCGTCCACCAGTGCCCACTGCAAGGTGAGTTGGACTTGCTGCGGCTGGAACCACAGGCAGTAAACTGTTTGTATAATAGCAAAACGCAGCTAGAAACCGTTGTATGCTCGAAGTCCAATGGGGCGTGGCCACTAAAGAACTGCCGGCAGTTCGTGGATCCATCTGCAGCACGATCAGAAACAATGAAGCAAAGAATGAAAGGCTGGAACACGCACTTACTGCAACTTCAAGTCAGCCATATCCACTATATACTTCCTGATGCACACACACCCTGTGCACTTAGTCAGGAACATATATAAACAGGGTTGTAATGTGTGCAGGGCCAATTCAAGGCGATCGCCCCTGCATACATTATGTCCACGGACTCGGCATGACAGGCAGCCGTGGTCCTTAAGCATTGTGCTGTCATTACGCCTCCATGCACAGCGATTGCAGCGTTTAGGGTAGTCAGTGACAGGACTCCCATGCTCTCAGGCAGATTATATGTACAGATCTCTGATATACTGATGAATGCTATGCATATTATTTGCTATGCAATATAACATGTGAATGTATGCTAATATATATGGCAATACAAAATGTGTAAAAATAATATAAAAAAAAGTTTAAAACATATTACAAAAACTAATAAAAATGCCCCAATGAAGATTTTTACTACCCCCTTTTTTCCATTATACAAAAATGAAAATATATAAAAAAAACAGACCTGTTAACAGTTAAACAGCATATTAGTGTGTGTAAAGGCAAAAAAAAACCATGACTGCTAATTTTTCAAATATATATTTGAAAAAATAATAATAAAAAACACTGTACTTCATTTTCCGTCTTTCTTCTCTCTTTTTTTCGCATTTGCTACAGTTCTTGGTTAGCACCATAGGGGCCCATGATCAAGCTATGACTGCAACCTATGTGCCAGTGCATGCATCTCTAATGTATCCTTTAATTTTCTTGCCCGACATTACGGTTAAGGCTGCTCAGCACCCAACCTGTGCAATAGTGTATTTCTCCATTGTAGGTTTTGTTGTTCCTGACCCACTAATCTGTAGCTATCTATCTCCATTATCTCTGTCTGACTCTTGTGTGCTGTGTTTACCTGACTGAGCCTGGCTGGACAGTTGACCTTTAACCTTTGCTGAGTACCATTGACTTTCTGCTACCGTCCTCTGCCTGGACCTGTTGGTCGAAACCTGGGTCGTGCTGTTAAGTATGGTGTGATTACAAAGCACTTTATAGATCCTGCACGGTGCGCGAGCCCCCATAGACTGTCATTATGACATGGAGGCTGGTGGGATTCCGCCGCAGAATTACGCCAGCTTTACTCAGGTGTGAACGGAGCCTTAAGAACCTTTTTAATGTAACAACACAAAATACATATCTTTTTTTTTTATAGCTTGAGTACGTTAGAAGGCAAGAGAGTGGTTATGAGTGTAAGATAGTATACAGTGGTACCTGGGTTAAGGTGTAACTTGGTTTACGAGCGTTTTGGTTTAAGAGCTCACAGTTTTTCAAAATTGTGGCTTGGTTAAGAGCATTGCTTTGGTTTTAAGAGCTCCTGTGCTGGGTGGGAGTGCAAGTAAAGGGGAGCATGGCCTGAATAGAGGGGTCTACAGCACTGTACTCTTACGTAGGAAGTCTTCCTCACTTCTAAATCAAGCAGATCCACTCAGGCTGGGGCTGCATTAGGGGACAGGACTGTGGAGGTAATCTCTTCATAGCTATAACCCCTCTCTCCTCAGACAGAGAGTGCTGCATGTATGTGCCCCACATCTGCCCTGCTCATTCCTTCATGCTCCCTGCAGTCTCTGTCAGCCCTTGTGTTTCCCATCCTCTCCATTACGGCTACAGTAACTTATAATATCACATTTCTGCTGCTTGAATGTTTGTTTCATTTGTTTATATTTTATTCGAATAATTATCATTATTTTTGGGGTGTGAAACCAGGGGCTGGCTGGCCAAATTTTAGCCTGGGGGGCAAGCAGACAGCACTGGCCCATGAGTAGCCGGCTAGCGGCCATCCTTCAAGGACCACTTTGTCCCTACTTATTATTAACTTCCCCACATCAGTGCAGGGAAGGTAGTTCTTGTAGTCCCCTCCTTCTAGTCCCCTCCAAACCCACCCTCCCACCCGCCAGCGCATTCTCAGCCACAAATTCCCCTAATCCCCCCCCCTCCCCAGGGCAGAGCTAGCAGCCCATCCCTAAGCCCCCAACACACCAGTCCCCCCCCCCCCTGACATCGGAGCTGTCAGCAGTGCTTAATCCGACAACTACCCCCATGCTTACACATGTTTACCAGAAGTGGTCCCCCGTTGCCTTCTTCTCCCAGCGCAAGCACGTAGTCCCCTGTTGCTCCCAGAGCATAAAGTGACGTCACTGGCAGGAGCTGCCGGAAGCAGTGAGGACTACGCTGTTTCATGCGCCGGGAAAAGAAGGCAATGGGGGGACCGCAACACTTCCGGTGAACATGTGTATAGCTGGCTGCATGAAGGGTGGGGCCGTTAGGCAAGTAGTTGCCGGATTATGCGCTGCTGCCATCTCTGCTGCCGGGCGGCAGGGGGGTGCTGGGATCTCTCTTTTTCTTGCATTTACGGATGTTGCATCCATGAAATAAGTGAAAAACACGGATATTATAGACTTCTATTGGGGGATCCTCCTCCGCACTAGGACATGTTCTATTTTTTCGCAGTTTGGGTTGCGGCACAGATCGTGCAAATACATGAATTGGATTGAATGGGTCCTAAAATTTCACAGGAGTGTGACTAAGGCCTTACAGATTAGTTGACACAAGAGGGTATGAGCCATGAAAATATTTTTAATGGTATGTGTTCACTTTCAGCGCTGGGAGATGAGAGAATGCGTTTAGACCCCACATGGGTTTCCTCTTCCTGATTAGCCAGATGCTTTACATGGAAACACTATTACTGCTGAAGGGAATTCTCCTGAGAAGAGGAGTGAGGAGCTGGGGCATTAATTACAGAATTGCATAAACAAACAATATGATTATATATGATTGCATAGTGCCTAACATTTAGCCTGACTAACCTCAAACATTCATAACTTGCTGAATTATCAAAAGCTATGCAAGTCAACAACCATTTCCAGTCATGCAGCTCTGATACTCTTCTTTGATTGTTATAAAGACATGTAAAGGAAAGCTTAAAGGAGAAGTCGGCCAAAAACATATATTAACTATTTTATTGCCCAACAAAAATTCGACAAATTCTCAATATACTGTTACACTAATTATGGGAATTGTGCGGGACAATGCGACATGTGAATCGTCATCATCATCATCCCGGTGGTATCTCTCCCCACCCTGCGCCAGAGCTGTCATTATCTGTAGCTGTCCGCTGTCCAGATCTTCCGTGATGCTCTGTCCCCTAGCATTTTGCCAGGAATAGAAGACTTCGATCTGTAGTAAATGAAGAAATAAAGTACTATATGTGCATTTCCCATAATTAGTTTATATTGAGAATATGTATAATTTTTGTTGGGCCATAACGTACCTAAATTTATGTTTTGGTTGGACTTCTCCTTTAAACATAATTTGCCATGAATACAAATACTGTAATAGTTTCTAGTGAACTTTTGTTGTCACATTCTGCATTAATTTCAACTATGCTATAAGGATATATCCAAAAGGAAAAGACTCTGGATTACAGATTATAGAAGCAGTGATCAATCTGTATTCTTATTGCCTTCTTCATATCAGCATGATTTGCAGATTTTCACTAGTTAAGGTTGTATTCACCAAACTGGTGTAAAGTAGAATTGCTCTAGTTGCCCCTAGAAACCAATCAGCTTCCACTGTAATTTTTCAAAGAATCTGTGAGGAATGAAAAGTGAAATCTGATATGGTTGCCAAAATGGACCAAAATGGAACACATAAAGTAGGGAAGAGGGAAAAGAGCCTGGACCGTGTGATTGCAAGCTAAACCTCTATAGGGTCCATGCTATGCTTGAAAGGTAAATCAAAGCCTCTGACTGCCTGTAAAGTTTGTGGGCAGCTGCCGCTGCTTTTAACCCCTTCGGGACCAGGCTAATTTTCGTTTTGCGTTTTCGTTTTCCTCCTTGTGCTTATAAAGGCCATAGCAGTTGCTTTACACCTAGAGACCCACAGAGCCCTTATTTTTTGCGTCACTAATTGTACTTTGCAATGACATGCTGATTTTTGCATAATAGTACACTGCGAAACCTGAAAAAAAATCAAAGTGTGGTGAAATTGAAAAAAAAAACGCATTTCTTTTATTTGAGGGAAAGTGTTTTTACGCCATTCGCCCTGGGGTAAAACTGACTTTTTTTGCATGTTCCTCAAGTTGTTACGATTTAAACGATATATAACATGTATAACTTATATTGTATCTGATGGCCTGTAAAAAATTCAAACCATTGTTAACCAATAAACGTTCCTTAAATCGCTCCATTCCCAGGGCTTATAAACGCTTTTATCCTTTGGTCTTTGGGTGTATGGTGTCTGTATGTGTGATGTTGTCATTTTTGTGGTATGTTTGTTTGAGTTCTTTTTGCGTTTACTTGATCGGTTGTACTTGACGCATATACGACTTTTTGATCGCTTTTTATTAAATTTTTTCTGAATTTGATGCGACCAAAATGCGCAATTTTGCACTTTGGGATTTTTTGGCGCTGACGCAGTTTACCGTGCGAGATTAGAAATGTGATTAATTAATAGTTCGGGCGATACGCACGCGGTCGATAGCAAACATGTTTGTTTGATTTATTTACTTGTATTTATAACCTGGGAAAAAGGGGGGTGATTCTGATTTATTAGGGGAGGGGGCTTTTTATTGACAACAACACTTTTTTTTTTTACTTTTAACACTTATACTAGAGGCCCCCTGTGGGGACTTCTAGTATAAGTGCTCTGATCTCTCATGAGATCTCTGCAGCATAGATATGCTGCAGAGATCCATGAGATAGGCACTCGTTTACTTCCGGCTGCTGCAGCAGGAAGTAAACGAGTGCCGAGCGGGGATGGCGCCATCTTGGAGCGGTCCCGGGCCTGGCAGCACCACGGAGATCGCTCCTCCGGGATAACGTCCCGGGGGGAGCGATCTCCGCCACTAGAACACCAGGAAATGCTGTATCTGATAATCGGATGCAGCTGTCATGTTTGACAGCTGCATCTGATTACTGTATTAGCGGGCACGGCGACGGACCGTGCCCGCTAATACCGGCGGTCCGGGCTACAAGCGGCACCCGGGACCCGCGGCGGTTCAGAGCGGGGTCGCCGCGCGGCCCCGCTCTGAACACCTGCACCGCGCGCAGGACGTACAGTTACGTCCTCGTGCGGGAAAGGGTTAAGCTAGGGCTCCTTGTAAGTTAACCGGAGAAACTGTGCTCTGTTGAAAGGAGTTTGTAAGGCTCCAGGATCGTGTCTATTGCATTATAGCCACCAGCTTCTTAAAAGTTTTAAAGGAGTACTCTGGCGGATCGCTGGCTACGTCCCTATCATCTTTGGCCACCATCCTCAGATCTCCTTCACTTCTGGGTTGCGGAGCAGTAAATGGGAGAGAAAAGCGCATGCGCACCGGCACCTTTTCATTGGTTGGAGTGCATGACATGGTTTCCAGCTTGCTCAATTAATTAGAGCTGAGCAAGCTGGAAACCATGTGATGCACCCCAGCCAATGAAAAGGCTGCCGTGGGCAAGTGAACCAGCAGTCTTTTCCTCTCCCATTCACTGCTTTGGAAGACGCACGAAGAGGATGAAGACCAGGTCCGCCCCTGCTCTGATGACATTGACCCAGATGGCCCCCGGGAGAAGAGGACGGGGTCGACAGTCATTTGGTATGTATATTTTATTCAACCTCTGGGGGGGGGGGGCTTACTGGGCCAGATAGCTTATGAACACACATTACAAAGTTATGTAAACTTGTAATGTGTGCTAATTAAGCTTAAAAAGTAAATCGCCGGAGTACTCCTTTAACTTAAAGCAGCATACAGTATTTTCATTTCACTTTTGCTTTTGTAAACAAAAAAAAATTAGAACGGAAATATCCAGTATTAAACGTAATATGCTGTAAAGAAGCTTGCAGCTATAATGCAATAGATGCACACCTCTTCTTATCTATTACATTATAGCCACCCACTTCTTTACTATATATTTATTAATATTTTCATTCTAATTTTGCTATTGTTCGTTTACAAAAGCTAAACTGAAATAAAAATATACTGTAAATGCATTGGACAATGATGATCACTTTCAGATAAGGCTGCGTTCACACTATATATTTCAGTCAGTATTGCAACCAAAACCAGGAGTGGATTAAAAACACAGAAAGGATCTGTTCCACAATGTTGAAATTGAGTGAATGGCCGCCATATAACAGTAAATATCTGCTATTATTTCAAAATAACAGCCGTTGTTCTAAATAACAGCAAATATTTGCCATTGAATGGCGGCCATCCACTCAATTTCAACATTGTGTGAACAGATCCTTTCTGTGTTTTTAATCCACTCCTGGTTTGGTTGCAATACTGACTGAAATATACGTAGTGTGAACGCAGCATAAAACAGGTATCCTCTGCTCTGCCATGTGGGGGGCACCTGGTAAAATACTCAAGGGTGGGAGGGACCTTTAAGCTTATCGAAAGGCTTAAGGGTTCTCAGCAGCCTTTCAATAAGCTTTTTTTTTACTGAGCACCCGAACAGCACGCAGTAATCGCTCAAGTATGTACTTTCAAGTAGCCCGATAATTTGAGTGAATTCTATACTCGAACAAGTGTGCTGCTTATCTCTAATATCCAATACCAATAACCAGCTACATCATTGTAGAGTGTGCTCACAAGTTGCATTGTCAATGCATGTCAACCAAACCTAAAGGAGTGTGAATACTTTGCTAACTGGCTCTTCTGTAACACAGTAATGCAAACTGCTGTAATATGTATTTAGATGCTTTATAACTTCAACTACTTATACTTACTATTTTTATTCTATACTTTTCCGATGTTCATTTTAACAAATATTCTAAATTGACCAATATGAAGCCATTACAAAGTGCTGTTCCAACAATCAGATGTTACGTGAGCTTTGCAAACATATCCTGCGACTGATAAAAGCTTATGATGTCTATTAAAATGAAATTGTGGACAACTACAAAGCTTTTAGCATGGCAGTTTTATGCTTTATCTTTTCAACTTCTTTTTGATGTTGACATTAAACTAACATGTGCTCCTCTTTGTAAATGAAGACCCTCATTAAATCTATTTGAAAATATTACATTATAGTACAGACAGCAAAGCAAGGCAAGAAACAGTATATCAGACCCTTGTTTTTCAGTTTCTTTTCTTATTTATTTGCCATTGCCAGTCGCACAGTGATTGGGTGTACATGTAGATGGGAGGAAATACTGCTATGATGTTGGGGACAGATGTTGCTATGAAGTTAAGGTGGTGCTGTAAAGTTCATTTGTAGGTTTAGGTTAAATTGTTATCATTAAAACCAAATGGTGCAAAAGAATGGAAAAAATACAGAATCAAGGGTTACAATGTAAAATAATGCCATTTTCATATTGTATTAATAAGGAGATGTCATTATGTCTAACTGATTACATCTGTTCATATTAAATGTGTCCAATGCAGTTTTCACAAGCCAGTAAAAACAATGGGGCAGTGTTGCTGAGTGTATTTTTATTTGCACCTGCTGCACATGCTAATTCTAATTGTATTTAGTGTTGATAAAGGAGTGTCCTACATCTGTCATACATCCACATATGATCACAGAGGGCTCAACAGATGAACTCCCCCTTATTACAGCATTTGGTGTATCTCCACAGCTCCCATTAAGAATGAATAGAGTGACAGGACACTTATGCATCTGACGAGGAACTCCTGTGTTTTGCTATCTTGGCAGTGTACATATACAATGTTGATGACTGCTTCACTTAAAGGGAACCAATCAGCACAGTTGATGGCAGAGAGCTGTGACTAGGACACCGCACATATGACTAGTCATGGCTCTCCACGTGCCTTGCGCATGTATTAAAAAGCTATTACAAGAGGACCTCAAGCTATGGAGCCCGGAACCGCTGACACAATAGAAGACCCGGCTGCCAGGGGCAGATAACCTCACCATAGGCCCCAGGCGTTCACCAAGCCTGGCGCCCCCCCCCTCTACTGTAACTATGGCAGCAAAGTGTTGGGTGTTCATAGTACAGGACAGATAATGTACATGATGCCTTCATCTGTGCAAAATTGCGGTAAAAAAGTAGCGATTTTCTGAATAATGTGGCAGAAATGTAGCCAGAAGACATACACAACTGAAAGTATAAGTCTTTTTGGGTGGCCATGGGCCCCCCAGGAGTTTCAGGGCCCAGGGCTAAACGCCTGAAACGGGACCTCTTACAATCCACTACTGCCGCTGTGAGGTGCTTGTAGCCTTCTGGGAGCCACGCAGCACAAATTTGCTGATTGTTCTCTTTAACAGGGGTTCTCAGAATCACTATTCCTGTCATTGGTGAGTATCAGCAATCAGGCACAGATCAATCACTTGCAGTGTTTGGTTTAATGCATTGCTGCTTCCCGAAGGCAGAATCTGGCCACGACTGATGCACTTGAGCCCAAAGTTGCCTAGGCGAACTAAATTCATGAGGTGTGTGTCTCTGGGGCACAACAGGCACAACCAGTCACACTGAATGGCATACCTGAAGTAGAATTGCAATTCTTATTTGTAACCATCTGATTGCATTAGTGGTTCTGGAAAACACCGCGGTTTTGGAGGAAAATGCTCACTACACCCTTAAATTATTTTGGGAACGCTGACAGGGTATCTTCAAGTGCAAATATACCTAACATCTGACTATCTCCCACTAATTCTCTTTTCCAGTGCCCCATAAAATTTGGTTCCAAATTCTCTTGCAGATTATTTGGACTTGTATGTATCCACAACCAATTTTATAGTTATTAGATGTACTATGATAATTATTATCCGAATCAAATGTTCATAGTTTGTGTCATTGAAGTAACATTACAATCCATCTGTTTTATGCGAAACGGGCTAATGGGTTAGTGATAACTTCCTCTCTGACTAATAGTGTCACAGGTTTTCCCATGAATTGCACATATGAGCCAGTTCAACAGTATGAGTCAGTAGGTATATGAAATTGCACATACTACATGGTGTTTATTAGAATTAAGACCGGGCGAT
>NW_027209731.1:0-10704 GCF_027789765.1 Dendropsophus ebraccatus | reverse complement strand
TCATTCATCTAGGTGGTGGGGTCACCAGTGGGGTCCTCCAGGTTACAGCAGGGTGATAGGGCATCTAGACGGTGGGGGTCACCAGTGGGGTCCTCCGGGTTAATACATCTACAAGAAGGTGAGGGTCCCTGGGTTACAGCGGGGTGCTTGGTCCGCTCTGCATTCTAACAGACGCTGCTCTGAACTTAGTCCAACAGATGACATTGTCTTAATGGCTCAGGCCCTGGAAAAGATTTTCCTCCAAAGTTGCCCAGATGCCCCAGGAAGAGGTTGGAGTTATGGGCCCCTGTCCCGAAAGGAAAGGAAAGAGCCGACCCCCACTTGCGCAGACCCAGGTACTCGACCCCTGACCTGCTTAGTGAGATGGTCCCCATGTGTCCCCAGACACCGAGCTCCTCTGATACAAACGGGGACACGTCCGGGATCTGGTGGCATCTGGGTCACTATGATCCTCCTGTGCTCCTCAGTACTGTGGGGGAGGGGCCATGTTTGTAAGACCGCTATATATCTGCTGCCGGCCCGCCCCCCCCCATATACTCCTATAGCTGCTGCAGGACCCCCCCATATACTCCTATAGCTGCTGCAGGACCCCCAATACTCCTATAGCTTAGCTGCAGGACCCCGGTATACTCCTATAGCTGCTGCAGGACCCCCCCCCCCCCATATCTCCTATAGCGCTGCAGACCCCCCCCCCCCCCATATACTCCTATAGCTGCTGCAGGACCCCCCTATATACTCCTCTAGCTGCTGCTGCAGACCTCCACCCCATATACTCCTATAGCTGCTGCAGGACCCCCCGTAAACTCCTATAGCTGCTGCAGGACCCCCCCCCCCCCCCATATACTCCTCTAGCTTCTGCAGGACCTCACCCCTAACTCCTATAGCTGCTGCAGCCCCCCCCCCCCCCCCCCCATATACTCCTCTAGCTGCTGCAGGACCTCCACCCCATATACGCCTATAGCTGCTGCAGGACCCCCGTTATACTCCTATAGCTGCTGCAGGACCCCCTATATACTCCTATAGCTGCTGCAGGACCCCCCCCCCCCATATACTCCTCTAGCTGCTGCAGGCCCCCCCCCCCCATATACTCCTATAGCTGCTGCAGGACCCCCGTATACTCCTATAGCTGCTGCAGGACCCCCCTATATACTCCTCTAGCTGCTGCAGGACCTCCAACCCATATACTCCTATAGCTGCTGCAGGACCCCCATATACTCCTATAGCTGCTGCAGGGACCCCCCCCCCCCCCCCCCATATACTCCTATAGCTGCTGCAGGACCCCCCCCCCCATATACTCCTATAGCTGCGCAGGCCCCCCCCCCCCCCCATATACTCCTATAGCTGCTGCAGCGCGCCCCCCCAAATATATACCTATAGCTGCTGCAGGGCCCCCCCCCCACACCCCCCCCCCCCCCGTATACTCCTATAGCTGCTGCAGCGCCCCCCCCCCCCCATATACTCCTATAGCTGCTGCAGCCCCCCCCCCCATATACTCCTCTAGCTGCTGCAGGACCCCCCCATATACTCCTATAGCTGCTGCAGGACCCCCCTATCTACTCCTATAGCTGCTGCAGGACCCCCCTATATACTCCTATAGCTGCTGCAGGACCCCCATATACTCTATAGCTGCTGCAGGACCCCATATACTCTTATAGCTGCTGCAGGACCCCCATATACTCCTATAGCTGCTGCCGGACCCCCCCCATATACTCCTATAGCTGCTGCAGGACCCCCATATACTCCTATAGCTGCTGCAGGACCCCCCCATATACTCCTATAGCTGCTGCAGGACCCCCATATACTCCTATAGCTGCTGCAGGACCCCCATATACTCCTATAGCTGCTGCAGGACCCCCATATACTCCTATAGCTGCTGCAGGACCCCCACCCCCTGTACTAGTCAGAACTCCCCAGCTTGCTGATGGTTTCCCCTTAATAAGCATCTGTTTTTTCTTCAGTCATCACAGAACAGGAGCCGCCTGTCGAGAAAGCTGCTCCATCTCCCAAACCGGTGGTGGTGGAGCGCAGTCCTCCCAAAGCGGCCATAGTGGAGCGCAGCCCGCCCAAGCCTGTCGTAGTGGAGCGCAGCTCTGGAAGGAGAGCGGAGCCGGCTGTGGAGAGGCGTCGGGAGCGATATAAAGGTCTCCTGTGTTCTGCTTTATCTATGTGGGGGGTCAGGGCTGTGACCTGGAGCAATCGGGCCGATTTGGGCAGGTATCACCCCGGGTCTGACGGCTCATGATGGCGGAATGGAGATAAGGCTCATACTTACCTGTGCTGCTGCCCTTTACCTGCTCACTTCTGTGTCCTGTCACTGGCAGCAGGACACCAGGGTGCACAGGTAAGTATGGATCCTTGCTAAGTGTCGGACATCACACCCGATTATTACAGCACAATATGGCGCTCAGACTTGGTGCAGACTCTCTGAAGATCACAGATGCAGCGTCGTTTCATGGTATTCCAGGAAAGTAGTGCTCCGATGTGGTGCAGCAGGTCAGAGGACTCTAAGGGGGCGGAAGAGGAGGGCACCATTAAGGATAAATTGATATTGTTTGGTGCCCTGGGGGCAGTCCTGTATCCCTCAGTGCTCCGCCCACCCAGCTGCTGGATCCAGCTGCTCATTTACATATGGGGCAGAAGACGTTCTCTATAAAGCTATGGCCGCCCTGCTGCTAGAGTCCCTCTAAGCCCCATCATCCTGAGCCTCCTGATTCATGGATGGAAAACCATTACTACAATGAAGACTCTCAGTAAGGCTGGGGACCATAGGTGGTTGTCACCCAGTGACTTGAGGGGGGGTCAGCAGCCTTGGCTCCTAGTGTCTGTTCTTCACTGCTTCCATCTTGTCTCCTTGCAGCCACGAGCCAAGCCTCCAGCATCTCTAGCGTCAGCCCCACAGTCCAGCTCACCAACATCGCTCCCCTGGTGTCCCAGACGCCCGTCATCGCTGCCACTCCTGTGCCAACTATAACCGCTAATGTAACCGTACCAGTCACCACCGCCGCTCCTCAGCCGCCTCCAGCCGCACCAGTCCCAGTAGCGCCAGTTGTTCCTCCAGCCGCCCCAGTGGTGAAGGTAACAGCGGATGGGTGTTCTTTATGTGGGGGGGGGGGGCACTTATTATGGGGGATTACAGTATCGGCATTGTAGGGTGATGGTTTGTAATAATAATAATCTTATTAGATGACGGGTGATGTCACTGCTGTTAACTGCTGAGCCACCCAGTCTCCTCCATGGTTACTTTTATTCTTTGTATTCGGGTGACAGGACCAGTGCTGGACTGTGTGTCAGTAGTACTCGCACAGGGACTTCCTCTCTTACTTATTTAGCAGATCACAGTACATCACATACTTCTAGGACTGCACTGTGCTGGACTGATATATACAGTACACTACTATAGATGTGGGGGAAGGAGTTACTGATGCACTGTGCTGATATATACAGTACACTACTATAGATGTGGGGGAAGGAGTTACTGATGCACTGTGCTGATATATACAGTACACTACTATAGATTACGTGGGGGGAATAAGTTACTGATGCACTGTGCTAATATACAGTACACTACTATAGATGTGGGGGAAGGAGTTACTGATGCCTGTGCTGATATATACAGTACACTACTATAGATGATGTGGGGGTGGGAGGGGTTACTGATGCACTGTGCTGATATATACAGTACACTACTATAGATGTGTGGGAAGGAGTTACTGATGCACTGTGCTGATATATACAGTACCTACTATAATGTGGGGAAGGAGTTACTGATGCACTGTGCTGATATATACAGTACACCACTATAGATGTGGGGGAAGGAGTTACTGATGCACTGTGCTGGGCTGATATATCAGTACACTCTATAGATGTGGGGGAATAAGTTACTGATGCACTGTGCTCATATATACAGTACACTACTATAGATGATGTGGGGGGAAGGAGTTACTGATGCACTGTGGCTCTATCTACAGTACACTACTATAAATGTCGGGGAAGGAAGTTACTGATGCACTGTGCTGCTATATACAGTAACACTACGATAGATGACATCGGTGAAGGGAGGTTACTGATGCACTGTGCTGATATATACAGTACACTACTATAGATGTGAGGGAAGGAGTTACTGATGCACTGTGCTGATATATACAGTACACTACTATAGATGTGGGGGAAGGAGTTACTGATGCACTGTGCTGATATATACAGTACACTACTATAGATGATGTGGGGGAAGGAGTTACTGATGCACTGTGCTGATATATACAGTACACTACTATAGATGTGGGGGAAGGAGTTACTGATGCACTGTGCTGATATATACAGTACACTACTATAGATGACATCGGGGAAGGAGTTACTGATGCACTGTGCTGGGCTGATATATACAGTACACTACTATACATTACGTGGGGGGAAGAAGTTACTGATGCACCGTGCTGATATATACAGTACACTACTATAGATGTGGGGGAAGGAGTTACTGATGCACTGTGCTGATATATACAGTACACTACTATAGATGATGTGGGGGAAGGAGTTACTGATGCACTGTGCTGATATATACAGTACACTACTATAGATGACATCGGGGAAGGAGTTACTGATGCACTGTGCTGGGCTGATATATACAGTACACTACTATACATTACGTGGGGGGGAAGAAGTTACTGATGCACTGTGCTAATATATACAGTACACTACTATAGATGTGGGGGAAGGAGTTACTGATGCACTGTGCTGATATATACAGTACACTACTATAGATGTGGGGGAAGGAGTTACTGATGCACTGTGCTAATATATACAGTACACTACTACAGATGTGGGGGAAGGAGTTACTGATGCACTGTGCTGATATATACAGTACACTACTATAGATGACGTGGGGGGGAATAAGTTACTGATGCACTGTGCTAATATACAGTACACTATAGATGTGGGGGAAGGAGTTACTGATGCACTGTGCTGATATATACAGTACACTACTATAGATGACGTGGGGGGGAATAAGTTACTGATGCACTGTGCTAATATACAGTACACTACTATAGATGTGGGGGAAGGAGTTACTGATGCACCGTGCTGATATATACAGTACACTACTATAGATGTGGGGGAAGGAGTTACTGATGCACTGTGCTGATATATTCAGTACACTACTATAGATGACGTGGGGGGGAATAAGTTACTGATGCACTGTGCTAATATACAGTACACTACTATAGATGTGGGGGAAGGAGTTACTGATGCACTGTGCTGATATATACAGTACAGTACTATAGATGACGTGGGGGGGAATAAGTTACTGATGCACTGTGCTAATATATACAGTACACTACTACAGATGTGGGGGAAGGAGTTACTGATGCACTGTGCTAATATATACAGTACACTACTATAGATGACGTGGGGGGGAATAAGTTACTGATGCACTGTGCTAATATACAGTACACTACTATAGATGACGTGGGGGGGAATAAGTTACTGATGCACTGTGCTAATATATACAGTACACTACTATAGATGTGGGGGAAGGAGTTACTGATGCACTGTGCTGATATATACAGTACACTACTATAGATGACGTGGGGAAAGAAGTTACTGATGTGCTGGGCTGATATATACAGTACACGACTATTAGAGATGAGCGACCCTGGAGCATGCTGGAGTCCATCCGAACCCAATCGTTCGGCATTTGATTAGCGGTGGCTGCTGGAGTTGGATAAAGCCCTAAGACCATCTGGAAAACATGGATACAGCAAATGACTATATCCATGTTTTCCAGACAACCTTAGAGCTTAATCCAACTTCAGCAGCCACCACTAATCAAATGCCGAATGATCGAGTTTGGATGGACTTTGGACTTTAGTTTGTATAGATTACGTGGGGGAAAGAGTTACTGATGCACTGTGCTGGGCTAATATATACAGTACACTACTATAGATGACGTGGGAGAAGGAGTTCGCTGGGGACGCCTCGTGGCTGGGACCGGTAGCTGGGGACGCCTCATGGCTGGGACCGGTAGCTGGGGACGCCTCGTGGCTGGGACCGGTAGCTGTGGACGCCTCATGGCTGGGACCGGTAGCTGTGGACGCCTCGTGGCTGGGACCGGTAGCTGTGGACGCCTCGTGGCTGGGACCGGTAGCTGGGGACGCCTCGTGGCTGGGACCGGTAGCTGGGGACGCCTCGTGGCTGGGACCGGTAGCTGGGGACGCCTCGTGGCTGGGACCGGTAGCTGGGGACGCCTCGTGGGATGGGGACCGGTAGCTGGGGACGCCTCGTGGCTGGGACCGGTGGCTGGTGACCGCTCTTTCCTCCCTCCTGCACGGTGATTTATTTATTTTTTTTTACCAAATTAGAAAAAAAGGCGTAAAAAGAAAAGCGGACACCACCACCCCAACCACATCTGCCATAACTGCCAGCCGCAGCGAGTCGCCCGTCCCATCCTCTGATCCCAAACAAGCCAAAGTGGCCAACAGGAGAGAGAGCACCGGCGGCCCCATCAAACCACCAAAGAAAGATCTGGAAGATGGCGAGATCCCACAGCACGCCGGCAAGAAAGGCAAGCTGACCGAGCACCTGAAATACTGCGACAGCATCCTGAAGGAGATGCTCTCCAAGAAGCACGCTGCCTACGCCTGGCCCTTCTATAAGCCCGTGGACGCCGAGGCTCTGGAGCTGCACGACTACCACGATATCATCAAGCACCCATGGACCTCAGTACTGTAAAGGTCAGTCCCACTCCTCTCAAGGATCTTCCAGCTTTTCACCTTACTTTCTGGGATGTTTTATCTATAAGAGACAGAGGGGATGGGCTAGGTCCCTGTTCACACCATGTTATGGCCTACGCGGCAATCTATCTGTTCCATATCCCACCATATGTCTGTGCCGCTGGGTATGGGCAGGTCAGGAGTATCTGACCAGTATAAGCAATCATATACATAAGGGAATCAGTCACTGTTATATAGAGGTCAGGAGACACATGGGACCTGTCATATAACGTGTCAGCAGTCTGGAAGCACAGACAGATATATGACAGGTCCCCTGTCTCCTGACCTCTATATTCTGTCTGTGCTTCCAGACTGCAGACACTGTTATATAGAGGTCAGGACACATGAGCCTGTCATATATCTGTCTGTGCTTCAGACTGCTGACTACTGTTATATGACAGGTCCCATGTGTCTCCTGACCTCTATATACAGTGTCACCTGTCATATATCTGTCTGTGCTTCCAGACTGCTGACACTCGTTATATGACAGGTCCCATGTGTCTCCTGACCTCTATATAACAGTGTCACCTGTCATATATCTGTCTGTGCTTCCAGACTGCTGACACTGTTATATAGAGGTCAGGAGACACATG
This sequence comes from Dendropsophus ebraccatus, assembly GCF_027789765.1. Lineage (NCBI taxonomy): Eukaryota > Metazoa > Chordata > Amphibia > Anura > Hylidae > Dendropsophus > Dendropsophus ebraccatus. Next base: position 3,344 of record NW_027209731.1, on the reverse strand, counting down.
GGACCTGTCTATATCTGTCTGTGCTTCCAGACTGCTGACACTGTTATATGACAGGTCCCATGTGTCTCCTGACCTCTATATAACAGTGTCACCTGTCATATATCTGTCTGTGCTTCCAGACTGCTGACACTGTTATATAGAGGTCAGGAGACACATGGGACCTGTCTATATCTGTCTGTGCTTCCAGACTGCTGACACTGTTATATAGAGGTCAGGAGACACATGGGACCTGTCATATATCTGTCTGTGCTTCCAGACTGCTGACACTGTTATATAGAGGTCAGGACACATGGGACCTGTCATATATCTGTCTGTGCTTCCAGACTGCTGACACTGTATATAGAGGTTCAGGAGACACATGGGACCTGTCATATGTCTCTCTGTGCTTCCAGACTGCTGACACTGTTATATAGAGGTCAGGACACATGGGACCTGTCATATATCTGTCTGTGCTTCCAGACTGCTGACACTGTTATATAGAGGTCAGGAAAACATGGGACCTGTCATATATCTGTCTGTGCTTCCAGACTGCTGACACTGTTATATAGAGGTCAGGAGACACATGGGACCCCTCATATATCTGTCTGTGCTTCCAGACTGCTGACACTGTTATATAGAGGTCAGGAGACACATGGGACCTGTCATATATCTGTCTGTGCTTCCAGACTGCTGACACTGTTATATAGAGGTCAGGAGACACATGGGACCCCTCATATCTGTTTGTGCTTCCAGACTGCTGACACTGTTATATAGAGGTCAGGAGACACATGGGACCCCTCATATATCTGTCTGTGCTTCCAGACTGCTGACACTGTTATATAGAGGTCAGGACACATGGGACCTGTCATATATCTGTCTGTGTTCCAGACTGCTGACACTGTTATATAGAGGTCAGGACACATGGGACCCCTCATATATCTGTCTGTGCTTCCAGACTGCTGACATGTTATATAGAGGTCAGGACACATGGGACCTGTCATATATGTCTGTGCTTCCAGACTGCTGACACTGTTATATAGAGGTCAGGAGACACATGGGACCCTGTCATATATCTGTCTGTGCTTCCAGACTGCTGACACTGTTATAGAGGTCAGGACACATGGTACCTGTCATATATCTGTCTGTGCTTCAGACTGCTGACACTGTTATATAGAGGTCAGGAGACACATGGGACCACCTCATATCTGTTTGTGCTTCCAGACTGCTGACACGTTATATAGAGGTCAGGAGACACATGGGACCCCTCATATCTGTTTGTGCTTGGGAACGTCTGACCTTTACACCAGGGTATGAAAACCTTCTGGAAGCAGAGCTGGATATATGACCGGCACCTTGTGTCTCCTTGTCCTAACAGCATCTAACGGTGCCGGCAGTCTGGAATGTGGATTACCGCTGACACATTAGATTAAAAAAATGTTTGTAATTTTTTACAAAGCTTCTCCCTAATCAAAGTGAAAATCTCTAACTTCTCATTTAAAAAATATGTAATAAAATAAAGCCTGTTTGACACAGGCCCATAATGTTCAGCCAAAAGTGGGGAGGGCAGGGGTGCGGGCAATAGATACCTTCTATATTTCTATATATACAATGAATTAACCCCTTAAAGACAGAGCCAATTTCAATTTTTGCACTTCCATTTTTTTCCTCCTTGCGTATAGAAGGCCATAGCTGTTGCATTTTTTCACCTAGAGACCCACATGAGCCCTTATTTTTGCGCCACTAATGTACTTTGCAATGACAGGCTGAATTTTTTCATAAAAAACACTGCAAAAACAGAAAAAAATAAATGTGTGGTGAAATTGAAAAAAAAGCATTTTGTTTATTTGGGGGGTATTTGTTTTACGCCATTCGCCCTGGGGTTAAACTGACCTATTACAATTTTCTGGATTTGAGCGACCAAAAATGCGCAATTTTCCACTTTGGGTTTTTCACGCTACGCTGTTTACCGTACAAGATTGGGAATGTGATTAATAATTTGGGTAATACGCACGCGCAGCGATAGCAAACTTTGTTTGTTTGTTATTTATTTATAACATGGGAAAAGGTTCAAACTTTTATTAGGGGAGGGGGCTTTTATTAATAATGACACTTTATTTATTTTACACATATACTAGAAGGCCCCCTGGGGTTAGGGTTATTCCCCTGGGGTTAGGGTTATCCCGAAAACAACAGAGTGCCGAGCCAGGATCAGTGACATTACGGCGCAGACTCCGGCTGGTAATGGATGTGTGGATCGCTCCTCCAGGACAATGTCCCCGGGGGGGGCGATCCACCCCACTAGACCACAGGTATGAGGGACAGCAAGCAATCAGATGCAGTGTCAACTTTGACAGCTGCATCTGATTGCTTGATTAGCGGGCCGCAGTCCCTGGCTACATGGCGCAACGGGACCGCGGCGGTTTAGAGCGGCCCCTCTCTGAAGTCCCCGAGGCGACCACAGGGAGTAAAATACGCCCTGTGTCGTTAAGGGGTTTTAAAGGAGAAAGTCCGGTGAAATCTTTATTAAAGTATTGTATTGCCCCCAAAGTTATACAAATCACCAATATACATTTATTATGGGAATGCTTAGAAAGTGCTTTTTTCCCTGCACTTACTACTGCATCAAGGCTTCATTTCCTGGATAACATGGTGATGTGTCACTTCCTGGATAACATGGTGATGTCACTTCCTGGATAACATGGTGATGTCACGACCAGACTCCAGAGCTGTGCGGGCTGTGGCTGTTGGAGAGGATGATGGCAGAGGATGCTCAGTGTCCTCATTGTCCCCTGCCATCATCCTCTCCAGCAGCCACAGCCCGCACAGCTTGGGAGTCGGGTCGTGACATCACCATGTTATCCAGGAAGTGAAGCCTTGATGCAGTAGTAACTTTATAAGCATTTCCCATACTAAGTGTATATTGGTGATTTGTATAACTTTGGGGGGGGCAATACATACTTTCAGAAAAATTTCACCAGACTCCCCTTTTAATAAATTTGTAAAAAGCAATAACTAATATAGTCCCTTTAAAACTGTAGATCCTAGCGCCAAAAAATGAGCCCCAATAATGAATAAAGAGAGCAGATTCCCCGGACAAGCCGCTATATGGCCCTGTGGAGGGGAACAAAATGTTAAGGCCTTATTAAATGATTATCGGTCGACAGATATGGCGTTAATCGCCTTGTGTAATGGAAGATAACGATCAGCCGACATGAACGATGTCGGCTGATAGTTGTTTTTCAACATGTACAAGGACAAATGACTAAGATAGCAACGATCAGCTGCCGTCACTCCGTAGTATAGGGAGGCTGCTATCTTCTATGCGCTGCCCTGACGATCTAGCGATCACCTGGGCAGCTCCCCGG
>NW_027209730.1:0-10722 GCF_027789765.1 Dendropsophus ebraccatus | reverse complement strand
ATACTGTTTGTATGTTCCTATCACAGGGGACTGCAGAGGCAGGATCAGGAGCTGACACGGTGTTACAATGGCCAGGAGCAGAAATAACTCAGAGTATGGCCTTTAACCAAGCAGATGCCTTAGGTAGTAGCAGCTATGATATTTGTTGTTATGGCTCTGTTTCTCTTTGCTCTGTAGTTCCGGACATCCTCCAGATACTGTTTGTATGGTCCTATTCACAGGGGACGGCAGAGCCGGATCAGAGCTGACGCTTTGTTACAATCACCAGAGCGAGAATAACCTCAGATCAGGGCCTTTAACCACGCAGATGCCTCAGCTTAGAGCGCTATGATATTTAAAGATGTATTCCGCCTAAAGTAGCCTTTACACTTTGATATTTAGCTCTCTGGGGAAAATATGACAAACAGCCTATTCTTACCTCTCCATGCTCCCCCGGGTCCTCTATGTCCTCTTGGGGTCACCGGCATAGCAGTACTGCCTCTACTGCTGAACTTATCCGGGGGGTGACAGCCCACTCAGCCAAGCATGAGACATGGCACTGTTGGTCAGTGATGGGCTGAGTAGGCTGTCACCTCAGACAAGTCTGTCTCAGGAGTGAAGGCGGGATCGCTTAGCCAGGGACCTAAGGGACACAAGGGGAGGCGCAGAAAGGTAAGAATACAATGTTTCTCACCAGGGCAGCAACATATCAAAACTTACTTGGGGGAGGATACCACTTGGATGGTCAGAGAAAAGGGGGAAGGGGACACCTTGAGATAATTATCATGATTTAACAGGACCGAAGTCTTTGCCATGGTATCAATCACCTGAAGCAAAAACACACAGAATGTAAGGTTCAAATCTGAATTTTTCGTCCAATTTGAAAAAAAATCTGTTTAACCCCAAAATATTTTGGCACATCTCTACGGATCAAGATGGAACATGGTAAGTGTACAAATCTCGTATTGGGTCAAGTTATGGTGACAGTCCCTGCGGGGTTGGAGTTTTTTTGGTTGTACTGCCTGTCAATCGGCATTGTAAAGGATGGTTTGAGAAAACTTATTTACTGGTATTGTTACGAATTTTTGTTTTTGGTGAAACGCTCCGATAATTGAAAATCGTGGGGGCGCGGTGTAGTTATTTCGGTCCTCGCAAAGGCTTTCAGCATGGCTACCTACTCTCTTTGTTCCTGCCATTGGTGACTTGTTGAAACTGGCTCAGTTCCAAACTCCGCTGATGCTCTACTGTCGCATATTTAATCAGAGTCCAAAAATATCCGTCTGCTAATGCATGTCAAACAGAAAGCAAAGGATTTCACAGCTGAAACAGGACTAAAATACAAGCAAGCCATTAATACAGTTAAGGCAAGAGATTGGATTTTACGAATAAACAGAACTATTGACTTTCTCTTCTGCTTTTGTTTGCTGGGCTTATGTTCACACAGATTCCAAACCAGTCTACTTACATTCCCTTCATTGAATGCCTGAATACACATGTATAGAATGGCAAAGGCCAAATGCACCAGGCACAGGGCCCATATTAGTAGTCATTGAACCTACATGGAGAGGAAGCAGGGGCATACCTATCAAAGATGTGTGGTACAAAGGAAATCATGGGTTTATGGGCAAAGGTCTGCCAAGGTTGGCCCTATCCCTAAAATATTGAGAGATAAAACCCCAATTATCTTGCGCAAAAAGTCAGGTAACCTGAAATTCTTAAATGGCACGTGAGAATTTAATCACATGTTCAGTTTGATGGAAGACGTCAAGAGAAGTGCTACGCGTCATCGGAAAAGCAACATGGCTGTGGTCAAAACCGTCTAAAGCCAAGAAAAGGGTTGACGACTAGAACGGACAATACTTAGGGCATATCCCTCACCGCATTAAGGTTAAATACTTATACCTGATCTACCAAAATTTAGTTGAGGTGCTCAGCGGTATATGGAGGTCTGTGCAGCAGCACCAATAGGAACAGAGGTGTTGCAGACGTCTGAGAATCAAGTCATAAAACAAGAAGCTCCGACAGAAGCAGAAGAGATAAGAACTGTGTGTTAAATAGAGATAAGTACAAACATGCTCGAACATTTGAACACTCAACTGAGCATAAGAGTGTCTATTGTATATTTATATAACAATAGATGACAGGTGGTGATGGGCTCAAGCCAAAGCTTTTGCATCGGGGTACCACTTCACTGTGTTAACACTTCATTGACCATGGGTCATTGATACCTGAATGCCCAGGTCATTTTGTACTTCAGCTTATGGGATCATAATGATCCATAAGCAGAGTCCCTAGTTTCCCCCCCCCCCTGCCCCCTGTTGTTGTTAGAAGCCTGTAACAGCGGCAGAGGAAAGAGGGGAAGGGGCAGATCTTGCCGACGCACGCCAACAGTGGTCAAGTGCTAGCCTTCCCTGACGGCCCCCTTAGCCAGGCAATCACATCTCAGAACCCTGATGGTTATTAGACAGAGAATTCTCCCTCTACAGAAGCCCTGTCTACAGAAGCCCAGTATATATAGGGTTAAGCGCTCTCCGGTGCTGACAGTTGTGGTGCGTCCCCAGCTATCACTGACAGCCAGGACCCACTGTGGATGACACAGGCACAGTGCCTGTGCCTGTGTCATCCTAATTGTAAATTAACATTGCTGCTGCATTGGGCATAGGCTGCAGAGATGCTAATTAACAGTGTAGCGGCAGGAGGGGGTTAACCCCTGACAGAGTCTGGGCTCAGTCTATATTCCTAGGCAGGTATATTAACATACATCATAATTTTTTTTTAATTGATGCTAAAATATTATATAAATTGCATGACTGAAATCCCCCTCCCCCAAATAAAAAAAAAAATTGTATCCAAAATTTAAAACAATCACCAAGCTTATTATTGCCATGGAACATCATGAATCAGATTGCCGAGGGGCAACGACAAATCAAAGCCTTCTTTATCGGAGAGGTGACCATTTTGGTCAACTTATCAGCTTTGCATTAATTAAATGTCATGCGGCGGACTCTTTGAAGGTACCATAGCTTGGAGGAATAATTTACACCGGATGCGATGTTAGCCAAGGCTTCGTAAAATATCTCAACTATATCGGCTCTGCAACAACAACAACAAAAAAATAACCTTGATTTCTGCTTTGATCACGCTGACTTTCAAACAATCTAAAAATTCATGCAACAATTAACAAGGCTTAATCACTTACAAACCGCCTAAGAACGTCTCTGCAATAAAATTGGCATATTAAAGATATGAAAAAAAAAAATAATAATTGCAGGTGCACTAAACATGATTAATGATCAGACAACAGCGTCCAACACAAAGCGAATATTAAACAGTTTTGGACTTTTGCAATAAGTAGGTAATTAAGTTGTTGTTGGCGCCTTCCTTTCGCTTTCAAGTCGAGAATCCTAGAGGGCAGTGCATCACCTACGGAGCTCGGTATACTGGTAACGCCAACAAACAGAACACGTTGTGCTGATAGAGAGTAGAACATGTTCTTTGTTCTAATTAGGTGATGTCTTACAAGCCACTGATCAAGAGATCCATGTAGACATTGCAATTACGGAGCTGGAGTACACAAGTATGAGTATCCATGCTTAACAGGCTGGCCACGTATAATGTGTTGCATGGGGTGTTTTGAACACATATTGACTGTTGCAAGCTGAATTTGTCATTTAAAAGAGGGGAAAAAAATTATTTTCCATTAGGGTTCTAACGTCACAATATTGAAGGGAACTCTTTCAGCTCCTGAGCCCTACCTGGGTGCTGTCATGTGCTGTAGCTGGCAGTCCCCTAGTGAACATTTGCTTTTTGGTAATTTGTCTATGCAGTGAATATGCATAATATCGGGTCTCCTACTATAATGAAGAGTCAAAGAGGAGTTGTGAGCGTAGTGTTTGTGCTGCACTTTGGCACACCTCACCCCTCCTTCCTCCTCCCTCTTTATAAATAATCAATGCTGCCTGGCCTCCTGATCACTCAGCTGTCAGTCGGTATCTGCCAAAGGAGTAGTGATCTGCAGTCAGATATAGTTACATCTTCTGTGCTCTAGGGGTAAATCACTTTTCTAGAATGCAACAACAGGTGTTGTTGTTTCTTTTCCCCTAGCTTCAATTCCCCCCCCCATTATTGTATCATTTTTTAAAGTGAAAAGAATTCCCATTCCAAATTAGTTTAAATGTAACATTTTATACAATCCTGAGGAAAAAAAATAATAACTATATTTTCATTTCCTTAGGGATCGAACCCAGGAAAAAAGAAAGTATCGTTGGCCTCAAAGAAAAGTGATTTACCCCTAGACCATGAGTCCAACACAGTTAAGTTGGGGGAGAGAGCTATATCTGATTGCAGATCAGGCTCTGTAGGCAGTTTCTGTCAGGAATAACACTCAAGATACTGACTGACAGCGTTTGCGAGCGGAGGCCGGGCAGCAGAGATTATTTAGATGAGAGGAAAAGAAAAGCAGTGGTGAGGCGTGCCAGGTGCAGCACAAACGCTGAGCCAGAACTCCTCTTTGACTCTTCCTTACAGTACTGTCCAGAGCTGAGAGGTTTTCTATGGGGATTTGCTACTGCTTGGGCAGGCTGACATGGACAGAGGTGGCAGCAGAGCACTGAGTCAGACAGGAAAGAATACATCACTTCCTGCAGCTGATAGGTACTGGAAGACTTGAGATTTTTAAAATATTTATAAGTCTATATAACTTTCTGACTCCAGGTGATTTGGTGAACAAATCACCAAAGTTCCCCTTTAAGTTTTCACATCTGAGTGATATTAACTTAATGCGAAAGAGAAAGAGAAAATCCACAGCTTTGGTCCATTTTCACCAATGTAAATGATTTTTAATAAACCTCTGTTTTCCTTCCTTCCTTTTTTTTTGTATTTGAAAAATATCATCATTTTTTTCACCCAACCAAAAGTAACAGCCAATAAGAAGAAAAAGTAGAAGAGGAAGAATAAGAAGAAGGAAAAAAGAAGTAGAAGACCAAACAAAAGGAGCGGTTTTTTGGCTTGTCTTGGGCTCGTATCGCGGCTATACATGTTATACTTTTAAAGAAATGATTGAATCAATTCTAATTCCATGCATGGGAAGGCCCGGAGCCCTCCTGGCATTGTGTTGTCCTACCGCTTGTGACTCCCGCAATAATTCCACCATATCCATCATTTTCCAGCATTAAAGCAGCAGCTCAGCGCGATAATCCGGAGACCGCCGCTATGTTTACTGACTCAAAAAATGCAGTAAATTCTAATTAAATCCACTCTGGATCTTCAGACAAATAAGCACCGCGCTAAAACCACTTTTATATAGTCAAAAACGATGACATCTCAGGGTACGGCAGTAATCCTATTCTATAATGTCACGGTAATCTCTGGTAAACTAGCTGATGCATTATTCACATTTTTAATGCATTAATCTTGACAAACATTATTTGAATACACACAATTGTAATACGATTTTTTTTTGCCTGGGAAAAAATAATATGGTGTACGCTCTGGAGGTCAAAGAAAAGAGCTAATATGTCATATTCATCATATGGTAATTTTTTTTTTTTTGTATAATGCTTACATATTTTCGCTCAAGCTACATTGAGGTTTGACCATTCCGGGCTTTTTCAATGTCAAAAACATTAACATTTTTTTATTTCACATGAAGGACTCCTGGTCGGACATTTTTTTCAAAATAGCCAGGGAGGAGGAGGCTAACATACAACAATCACCTACCTCCCAGCTGAAGCACAAGGGTTGGTGTCCCCCATTCCAGTTCCCGGGCCCTGGGTGCTTCCTGGTCTGAGCGGGGACCCAGTCATGATGCCATCAGCCCCGTTCAGCCAGTCGGTGGCTGAGGCGGGATTGGCTGACAGGGCTGACATGACACGGGTCCCTGCTCAGACCAGGATGCACCTGAGAGACCGGAATAGGAGCTGGGGAGGTAAGTACATGTTGTTATGTTCAGCCATCTCCTCTGTGACTCTTAAAAAAAAAAATGTCCGACCCTGGACTTCCCATTTAATGTCACTAAACCAGTAAGAACATAAAACCCCACATAGATCGTGTTGGGGGATGGAGGTCTTGAACCAGAACTACAGGGTTGACGTACAAACCACTGAGCCATAATGTTGCCCATTGTTGTTTTATAGACAAGTACCTATAGGCATGTTTTAACATATAGGCCATCATCGATATACAGGTTATTCTCATTGATATAGAAGAACAAATCTTATTTTTCTGACTCCCAGTTATATCCAGCATCCAAAGGACCCCCTACCCTACTCTAGCAAGATGCCATCCCCAATATCTTTTTCAAAGTGTAGTTTGCAGTCAATCAATTTAGGCTGTAATGGCCCAAAAATGGCTGGACTGACCCTCCAGACTGATACTCTTGTTGCTTTACTCTTTATTAAGAGATGAGCATTTCGATCATGCTCGAGTAAGATCATTCGGCATCTGAATACTGGTAGCTGAAGAAATTGGATGCAGCCCTAGGGAGCCTGGAAAACATGCATAATACAGCCTATGGCCTATGGCTGTATCCATGTTTTCAGACTTGAGCATGCTTGAGTTCGCTCATCTCTACTCTTTATCAAAAGTCAACAAAAGAGAATGGAGCTGTGGTGGGTGGGGCCAGTACTGAGGTGGGTGGGGCCGTGCAGCTAACACATGTAATGTACTGACTGGTTTACTATAGATATGGTCCAAGATAAATTAAACAAACTCAATGTAACCAAAGCTCCAGGGCCTGATGGATTGCACCCCAGAGTTCTTAGGGAACTCAGTTCTGTAATTTTTTCTACCCTTGTATGAAATATTCCGTGATTCTTTGCTTACTGGTATTGTGCCGAGACTGGCGTAAGGCATGTATGCCGATCTTCAAAAAGGGCTCTCGAACTTCCCCAGGTAACTATAGACCCGTAAGCTTAACGTCCATTGTGGGGAAACTATTTGAGGGGCTTATAAGGACTACCCCAGGTTAGTGGCTAATAGTATTATAAGTGATAACCACCATGGTTTTACTAAGGACAGAAGCTGTCAAACCAACCTAATATGTTTCTATGAAGAGGTAAGTAGAAGCCTGGATGGCGGCGCGGCTGTGGATATAGTGTACCTGGATTTTGCAAAAGCGTTTGACACAGTTTCTCATGGACGTCTGATGGGTAAGTTAAAGTCTATCGGTTTGGGAAATTTAATGTGTAACTAACTGGATTGAAAACTGGCTTAATAATCGTACCCAGAGAGTGTGGTCAATGATTCCTACTCCGAATGGTCCCCGGTTAAGTGGGTGTACCCCAAGGGTCAGTACTGGCCCTCTTCTGTTTAACTTGTTTATTAATGATATTGAAATGGAATTAACAGCAATGTTTCTATCTTTGCAGATGACACCAAGCTTTGTAGTACAGTACAGTCTATGGGGATGTGCAGATATTACAGGATGACTTAGACACACTGAGTGTTGGGCGTCCACTTGGCAAATGAGGTTCAATGTGGATAAATGTAAAGTTATGCACCTGGGTACTAATAACCACATGCATCATATGTCCTGGGGGGAGTTACTCTGGGAGAGTCGCTGAGAGGAAGGATCTGGGTGTACTTGTAGATAATAGACTACAGAACAGCACACAATGTCAGGCAGCTGCTTCTAAGCCCAGATATTGTCATGCATAAAACAGGCATGGACTCACGGACAGGGATTAATATTAACCGCTTTAAAGCTTTGGTGCGGCCCCATCCGTCGTATGCCGTCCAGTTTTGGAACCGATTCATAAAAAGGATGTTCTAGAGCTGGAGAGGGTACAAAGACGGGCAACTAACTAATAAGGGGAATGGAGCATCTTAGTTATGAGGAGAGATTAAAAGAATTACATTTGTTTGTCTGGAGAAGAGACTTTAAGGGAGATATGATTACTTATTTAAATATATAAATGGCCCCTACAAGAGATATGGGGGAAAGATGTTCCAGGTAAAACCCCCTCAAAGAACAAGGGGGCACTGCCTCCGCCTGGAGAAAAGGTTCAATCTCCGGAGGCGACAAGCCTTCTTTACAATGAAAACTGTGAATCTGTGGAACAGTCTACCACAGGATCTGGTCACAGCAAAACAGTAGAGGGCTTCAAACCGCCTAGACAAGTTCTTAGAGCAAAATAATTAAATGCATAGTATAGAACCTATCACCCCTCCCCCTTCCTGTATCCATCCCCTCCTTGGTTGAACTTGATGGACATGTGTCTTTTTTCCAACCGTATTAACTATGTTAACTATGTAACTTTTTCTGTTATTTAGCTATAGTGTTTTTCAACTCTCTCGGTCCCATTACACAGAGCGATAATCTCTGAATCAGGGCGATTTGTCGATTATCACATCGTGTCATGAAGCAATGATCAGCTCATGACACAATCATCGCTGATCTTGTCCTTTGTCCTGACCTAAAACCTTGGACTGCGTCAAATAATACTGAGACTGTGTAAAGAAAATAATAAAGTATATACGTATCTCTCCTAAACTCCCTGGTGTCTTCGTCACTTATCCCCCCCGCTGCCGAAGCAACTTCAATCCGGTCTCTAAAGTGGCAGGCTGCTCAGCCATCACTGGGCGGAGTGGACACCCACGCAAAGTGATTGGCTGAGCAGCCTGTAACTTCAGAGACCAGCTTTGAGGTTGCAGTGCGACCATGAGGAGAGAAAAGAAGCCAGGAAGACACCAGTCATGTGTAGAGATATGTACAGTATATACTTTTTTTATTTTACACTGGAATCATGTGGATAACTTGCCGTGAGTCCTCTCTCTCTCTCGTGACTCTTGGCACAGCCCTAGACTCCATTCAATGCTTGGCAGATTTCAGCGTACGCCAAAGAATTGACACGCCACTTCTTTGGGCGGACGATGGAAGCCGCCTGACCAGTAGATTGCCCCTATGGGACTGGTGGAGTTTCAAAAGGGAGTACGTGTGTGTGTGTTGGACGGAATCCACGGCAAGTTATCTGCGTGCTTTCCTTAACTTTTTTAATTATTCCCCAAAGTTGTAAAATTTTCTTCGGATGGCCCTATGGTGTCAGAACTGCATCCTCAGCAGGACAGATGAATGTACAGTCCTTTCCGTCTCCGTTTTGCTGAGGTACATTTGGCTGACCACCTTAGACTATATTTTTCTGGACCTTTTCGGAGCCAAATAGATGTTACTAATAACTCAGAGAAAATATAACATAATTTTCATTTAGATGACATCCTTGGAATAAAGTGAGGAAATGGAGATTGTATTGAAACTGAGCAAAATGGAAGATAAATCCTCCGTTACAAGACAAGATAAATGTGCCCAGGATGGGTTTCCGCGACATCCAGATGACGTGATGCGGCTCTTCCAATGTATGATACCTTTTGTCTTTAATTTCCTCTACTGATAGAGAGATGAGACGGCTTCATTCTCTCAGAAATGACTTTCGAGATAACCATAATCCGCCTTCCTGATTCTGACTTTGCTGCCTCATTTTCCAGCATTATGGATGATTAATATCACAAAGCTCATTGGAAAAAAAAATGTCTTGTAAGGCTCTTTGTTCTCTCTCATACTTGGCCGTGGATTTATTTTAAATAACAGGACACTTCACCCTAATATCCTGGGAGTAGAAATATTAGCTATTTATTTAAGTGGACAAAATCCATTTATTTCATTGTGACATTCGTTCTATTTCCAATTGGGTTTCTTAAATCAGCCCTTTAAATGTACACTTTCACTTCCTGACCACCCTAAGTTAGGGCTTGTTCACACCATGATTTGTCCCTCCACGACAAAGATATGTTGTTGTATCTTTGCTTGGACACGTCTGCGTCCTATTACTCTATAATGCAAAAACACTGCGGAGGACACCATTACATTTTTTTCTCACCCTCAGTGAACTCAGCCAGACCTTCTACCGAGAAAAACCACCAGCCAGTTTGGTCTCCAGTCCGGAAACCACCTTCCAATAAGCCACAGTCAAGTATAATGGGCTTCAGAAACACCCAAGCCAGGTTTCATCCACAGACGCTGTTTCAGATATTTGCTCTTCATCAGTGTGGAGGAGAATTTTCTGATAAAGCCTAGTTAGTGCATTCAATGATGGGATGGTTGACCTCAGGGAGATTACCAAAACACTGCAGAGACACAATCATGTGTTTTCTCAACATCGTTGACTCTAGGAACATTGCCACATCGAACATTGTCTACCCAGAGGGGCATCTTTCTACACACGAGAAACATGTGATGGGGTCTCCGCAGAGTTTGGGTTGGATCTCCCCAAGGTCAACCATCATTCCGTTATGCACTTACTAGCTTTGATCCCACTAGTAATTTTTGTGTTTGTTGTCCCAGGGGGCAATGTTTACTTACGTTGATCACAAGTGGTTTCCTGCTGTCAAGTGTCACCCTTCCATCACTGTATAGCAGGAACCAGAGTTTCATAGTTGACTATGAAAAGACTAGACATTACCACTAGTACAGGAGTAGAGGTAATGGCCCTCCTTTGGGTACAGTCTTGCACAAATGAGATATCAGACCCCAGTGTCCAGAAGGCAGAAGAGGAGGAGGAGGAGAGGAGAAGAAGTCACACCTCTGAGTACAACAAGTAGCAAAGGAGAGGTCACACCCCTGACGATAGAAGGGGCAAGGAGAGTCCCACCCCTGCACGATAGCAAGGGGCAAAGGAGAGGTCACACCCTGACTATAGCAAGTGGCAAAGGAGAGGTCACACCCCTGACGATAGCAAGGGGCAAGGAGAG
>NW_027209729.1:0-10848 GCF_027789765.1 Dendropsophus ebraccatus | reverse complement strand
TTTCAAAGATGGAGGATTTAACACAAGACCTTTACCGCCCGAGGGATAAAGAATTTCCGATCTGGATTGGCCGCACTCGTGGCAAATAAGTGTCTTACTAATCTGGTGTACTGGGAACACCAATTTTTTTCTTTGGAGCTAACCCTCGACATTATGTCCTGTACGGATCTTGGTCGGGAGTATCATCTATTTCCATAGTCAATCTGACATTCTTAATAAGAGAGTCTATACATTCAGTCGGAACAAGGACCCCGCAGATTCCTCTCCTGAGGCCCCTCTGGTTCGGAGACTAATTCGCCCTGATCGTCCACCCCCAACTGATAGATCCTGATCTTCCTCATTTATTGAGAAGGATCCATATGCTGACTCGGTCCCCGCAACTACAGGTGGCTGAGAGTCAGGAGGGGGGATTACGCTGACTTCAGGAGTCTCAGAGGAAGTAGAGCGAGGAGGGTAAGGAGGCCTGCAGAAATACAACATAAGCACACCCTTGTAGGGGGAGTCTAAAATGAATCAAATAATGTAACAAGATACTTCTACCTACCCTGATTTCTCGCCTAACAAGTCCCTTCATATTTCTAATGAAGGATGTCCTTGATCTTCTAATACTCGGTTCATGCACCCCCCACAACAGGTCTTATTGTATGCACTACTAAGTCTCTTTCTGCAGACCGGACACTCTTTAATCTTAGTACGCTCCTTTTTAGAGGATCCCTCCTAAAATATAAACCATAACATTCTGATAAGATAGTGTAACTTAATATGTATATGGGAGACCCCTCTTACCCCACCATACTGCTGGATTTTCTGTAGCAGAGGTCTGGGATTGTTCAGCTCCTTGGCTCCATCTGACCCAGGATTGGCCTTAGGTCCCACAGCTGGCACAGCAACCAATTTTTAGCAGCAGGCTCACTATGCAATGCAAAGCACTCTGAGCCATCCTGCTGCTTGTTTAAATATGGCGGCAAAACGCACCTAGGGCCGGCTGACCCCGCCCCCGCGCTGATGCGGCAACACCCTCCGCAGTGGCTTTTCCCGGCAGGCAGAGGCCTGGGCCTATTGAACAAGGCCTATAGGGACATCCCCCTCCGTCCGGAAGCACCGTCCGGCGTCATCACGGCTTCCGGATCGCGCCGCGACACGTGGGGACGCCGCGTCAGACGTCATTACGTCATCGCGTCCCCCTGTTCGCGCATGGGCACACCGGCCGCCATTACTCGCCTGGAAGGACGCCAGAGTGGCCGGGAGGACTCGCGGGGCCCGATCAAGTGGAGGTGCTGGACGGGCATCAGTCTTCAGGCTCGACGCCTCGGGAGCCGAAAGACCGCTATGCCGGTGATCCCAGCCCTATGAAGGTCCTCCTGGAGGAGACATTCTCCATGTCCTGCTCCCATGGGACAGGAAACAGTAACTGGTGTTGGTGAGAGGAGGCGATTCTTTTAAGGTCCAGTGTTCTGTTTCCTGTCCAATGGGAGTAGGAGGTGGTCCTCTCCAGGGGTGCCGTCATAGGGCGAGGAGAGAAAAATGCATTTTTCCAACTTTGAAACTCTTCTGCTTATACAGAAAATGGTTATGCCACATAAATTATATATTAAATAGCATTAGCAACATGTCTACTTTATGTTGGCAACATTTATTAAACTATCTTTCAATTTTTTTAGACAATGGAAAGCTTAAAGTGACACTGTCACCCCCTTTGTGTATTCTGACATCTCTACACAGGTGTAAAGGGTAATTTAGCGTTTTTCATACCTTATTTCATATCATATGTCATGGTGCTTGTTCAAGTAAAATGTCCTTTTATCAACTGCAGATTGTATTAAGCGGGCGTGGCCTCTCAGCACTACGTCCACTTAGCCCCGCCCACAACGTGCCGTTGGCCCCGCCCCTTGACGCCCATTGGGTGGCTGCCGTAAAGGGGGTGGGGTTTAGACCTTTCGGCCAGCCTGTTCCAATGGCCGACGAGGGGCGGAGCCAACTGTGGTGTTGTGGGCGTGGCTAAATGATGCTAATGCAGCGAGGCCCCGCTCACTTAACACAATCTGCAGTTGATAAAAGATTACTTTACTTGAACAAGCACCATGACGTATATATAAATAAGGTATGAAAACCGCTAAATTTACCCTTTACACCTGTGTAGAGATGTCAAAATGCACAAAGGAGGTGACAGTGTCACTTTAAAATATTAGCAGCAATTTTCCAAATTTCCAGCAAAATTTCAAAATCAGATATTTTTAGGGACCTGTTCAGGTTCAGGCTGGGTTCACACTACGTATATTTCAGTCAGTATTGTTGTCCTCATATTGCAACCAAAACCAGGAGTGGATTAAAAACACAAAGGATCTGTTCACACAATGTTGAAATTGAGTGGATGGCCGCCATTTAATGGTAAATATTTGCTGTTATTTTGAAACAACGGCTGTTATATTGAAATAATGGCAGTTATTACTGTTATATGGCGGCCATCCACTCAATTTCAACATTGTGTGAACAGATCCTTTCTAACAGTAAATAACTGCCATAATTTCAATATAACAGCCGTTGTTTTAAAATAAACAGCAAATATTTGCCATTAAATGGCGGCCATCCACTCATTTTCAACTTGTGTGAACAGAGCCTTTCTGTGTTTTTTCAATCCACTCCTGGTTTTGGTTGCAATATGAGGACCACAATACTGACTGAAATATACGTAGTGTGAACCCAGCCAAAGGCTATGTTCACACTGCGTACGATTCCGGCCGCATTTCGTACGCTGACGTACATGTGCGGCTGAAACTTCGGGAGTGGGAAAAATAGACATGCGGTCGAATCGCGAACATACGCCCGTAGTACAGTTATGCTTTCCTAGCTTGTTTCGAAGCGATCTGAAACAGGTCATTTACTTGGAAATCTTCGCCCAGCCCAATAAATCTCACAGAACCTTTTGGATCGAAAAATCAAGTTCAATTTGGCTGAAATAAGTACTCTGTACGGTACCGCAAGTAAATCCACGGCCGTGAGTTGGAACATTTTCGTCCTCAAACAATGGTCTTGTTCATTTTTCACGGCGCCGTATATGATCCGGTCGTAAGCTCATATGTAGTGTGCACTGTGCGGGCGTATATTGTATACTTTCAAGCGAACACATCAACCTGAAAACTACGTGCGTATATTCGCGGTTCGCACTACGGAGAGAAAGATACATAGTGTGAACATAGCCTAAAGTGTATTTGAGGGGACTATATGTTAGAAAGCCTACAAAGCACTCCATTTCAGAAACTGCCACCCCCCACCACACACACACTCTGCAAAAGCACATCCAGAAAGTTTTTAACCCTTTAGGGGAGTCACAGAAATAAAGCCAAGTGCCTAAGAAATTTTACATTTTCTGTGCAGATATTTTATTGTAATCCAATATGTTTCATAATTATAAACCCATTACCAGAGAAATGTACCCCAATATTGATTGCCCCGTTGCTGCAGTTTATAGAAATGTGGGCCATATGCTCACTGCACCCTTGTTAGGTTCCTTGAGGGGTGTAGTTTCCAGAATGGGCTCACTTGTGGGGGGTTTCCAGTGTTTTGGCAGCATGAGGGCTCTGTAAATGCGACATGGCCCTTGAAATTCATTCCAGTGAATCCAGCTTCCAAAAGCCAATTGGCGCTCCTTCCCTTCGAAGGCTTGCCCTGCGCCCACATGGCGCTTTATGCCCACATGTGAAGTATTTACGGACTCGGGGGAAATTGCTCTACACATTTTGTGTGTTTTTTTTCTCTTTTAACCCCTTGTGAAAATGAAAAATTCAAGGATAAACAAACATAGTGTGAAAAATTCAAGGCTAAACAAACATTATAGTGTAAAAAATGTAATATTTCATTTTCACGCCACATAGTTCCACATTTGTGCCAGTCACCAGTGGGGTCCATATGCTCACTAAATCCCTTGTTACATTCCCTGAGGGGTGTAGTTTCCATAATAGGGTCACTTGGGGGGGGGGGGGGGTTAACTGCTTTGGCAACATAGGGAGTTTTTAAATGCAACATGGCCCTCGAAATCCATTCTACCCAAATTCAGCCCCAAAAAGCTAAATGGCGCTCCATCCCATTGGAGGCTCGTCTTGCGGCCGCATAGCGTCTTAAGTCCACATGTGGGGTATTTCCATACTCGGGGGAAATTTCTCTACATGTTTTGTTCTGTTTCTTCTCTTTTAACCCCTTGTGCAAACAAGAAATGTCAAGACTAGATCAATAATGTTTGTAAAAAAATTTAAAACATTGGCCTAGCCGTGAATTTTTTTAGGGTTTAAAAGAGAAAACAAAAAACAAAACACAAAACGTTTAGAGCAGTTTGTCCCGAGTACAGAAATACCCCACATGTGGATATAAAGCGCCATGGGGCCGCAAGACGTGCCTCTAAAGGGAAGGTGCAGCATTTGGCTTTTGGATGCTGGATTTGGCTGGAATGGATTTCAAGGGCCATGTTGCATTTACAAAGACCCTAGGCTACCAGAACAGTGGTAAACCCCCACAAGTAACCCCATTCTGGAAACTACACCCCTCTAGGAATCTAACAAGGGGTGCAGTGAGCAAATGGACCCCACAGGTGACTGGCACAAATGTCGAACAATGTGACGTGAAAGTGAAAATTTTCATTTTTTCATTTTCACAGCACAAATGTGCCAGTCATCAAGCGGTCCATATCCTCATTGCACCCCTTGTTAGATTCTTTGAGGGGTGCAGTTTCCAGAATGGGTCACTTTTGGGGGCCTCCACTGTCTTGGCAACACAGGGCCTTTGTAAATGCGACATGGCATTCACCATTCATTCTAGCCAAAAATGGCGCTCCCTCCCTGCAGAGGCTTACCCTGCACCCGCCTGGCGCTTTATGTTCACATGTGGGGTATTCCCATACTTGGGGGGGAAGTTGCGCTACACATTTAGTGTTATTTTTTATCTTTTAACCCCTTGTGAAAAGGAAAAAATAAAGACTAGATCAATGATTTAGTGTAAAAATTTAAATTTTTTTTTTACACTAAATGTTGGTCTAGCCTTAATTTTTTAATTCCACAAGGGGTTAAAAGAGAAAATAAATGCAAAATGTGTAGGGGTAATTTCCCCTGAGTAAGAAAATACCCCACATGTGGGCATAATGTGCCATATGGGCACAGGACAAGCCACCAGAGGGACAGAGCGCCATTTAGAGGCTGGAATGGAGGATGGAGGCCATGTCACATTTACAAAGCTCCGGTGCTGCCAGGACAGTAGAACCCCCCCCCCTCCCACAAGTGAACCCATTTTGGAAACTACACCCCATAAGAGATCTAACAAGGGGTGCAGTGAGCATATGAACCCCTCTGGTGACTGGCACATATGTAGAACATGTGCTGTGAAGATGAAAAATAAAAAAATTTTCATTTTCACAGCACAAATGTGCCCGTCACAAGGGGGCCATATCCCCGCTGCACCCCTTGTTAGATTCCTAGGGCTGTAGTTTTCCAGAATGGGGTCACTTGTGGGGGGTTTTCTCCTGCCCTGGCCGCACAGAGGCTTTGTAATCGCATCATGGCATACTCTAATTGGAATAGCGGCCATACCTATTTAGTTGGGGAAAAGGGACAATTTTAATTAATTTGGGGGTATTAGGCCAATTATTAGTTTATAAGGTTGAAGATGACAGATGTCCATCAAATTCAACCTGTGTTGATCCAGAGGAAGGCAAAAACCCCTTGTGAGGCAGACGACAGTAGCCTCCTCACAGGGGAAAAATTCCTTCCTGACTCCTGACATAATGGCAATCAGAATAATCCCTGGATCAACGTGACCTCTGAAATAGGAATAAGGGACAGAATTTAGATAATGTAGAACCCAATGACGTGTGGTGCGCCTTGGAGCGATCCTGTATGCAGAGGCCGGGTGATCAGGACAGGCGTCACACTGGAAAATGGTGTCCTTCCTGATCCCCCTTTACAGCACACTCTTCACTTCTTTTGGGATCTCCCCTTTCTTCCAGTGTGCGGGACTTCACCTGGAAAATGTTGTCCCTGTACAATACGGGGTCCTTCATATCCAGAAGCGCTGGGACCCGCTCCGTGGCTGCCGAATATCAGGGCTTTGATCACTGCTTCCTGGATTCAAGAATATTCCCGGGTGGCCGGCATATCGGTACAGCACAAAAGCGTGGACATCGCTTGTTTGTACCCAGCTATACGGCCACCTTTTCATACCACCGTCGTTTTCTCTCGTTAGCGTTATATGGTTTGAGGACTTTATCTGAGAGATCAACTCCCTCCCCATATACGATTGTACTCTAGAACACAATCAGGTTTGTTCACCACGTTTGTGGTACCATGTACAGGCACAGGGGTGGCGCTATTCCTGTGAATTGTGGTCAAAATAAGGACATCGCGTTGGTCCTTATATTTGACCAACATTTTTTACAGGGTATAGGCCTTTGCTCTCACCCCTTCGCATCAAGTTTTCTACCTCGGACGACTGGGAGGCTCTTTGATTTTTTTCGGATCGTGTCGCAAGCTACAGTAGCTCGGGCAGCGAGGGACCGAAACAGGGGGATGCTGGTATAAGAGTTATCAACGTGCAGGTGATAACCTTTATCCAGCAGTGGGACGATACACGGCAATACCAAACATGTTTATTTATTTTTATTAAAAACATGGGAAAAGGGGGGTGAATCTGACTTATTAGGGGGGTCTGGGGGACTTCTAGTATAGGTGCATTGATCTCTCATTGAGATCTTTGCTGTATAGTTATACAGCAAAGAACAATGAGATCGGCACTCTGATGCTTTCGGCTGCTGCAGCCGAAAGCATCCGAGTGCCGAGCTGGGATCAGTGCCATTTTGGCAGAGACCACGGCCGACACAAGTCACGGAGATCGCTCCTCCGGGACAACTTCCCGGAGGAGCAATCTCCGCCACTAGACACAAGGGAAGAGCTGCGTCGATAATCAGATGCAGCTGTCATCTTTGACAGCTGCATCTGATTACTGTATTAGCGGGCACGGCGATCGGACAGTGCCCGCTAATACCCGCGGTCCCGGGCTACAAGCGGCACCCGGGACCGCGCGGCCCCGCTCTGAACACCCCTTGCGGGCGCATGACGTACCGGTACGTCATGCGTCCTTAAGAGGTTAAACATTATCACACAGAGAATGATTAAAAAAGTATAATATTACCTTGAACATTCCTCTTGCAGATCTAACAGTTGTTTCTCCAAACCTTCCTTAGCTTTCTTTGAGGTTTCCTGGAGATCATGAAGTGTTTTCTCTAACATGTCTCTAGCTTTTGCTGCAGCGTCCTGAAGCTCAAACTGCTGCTGCAGTTGTTCCTTAGTTTTGCATGAGGTTTCTTGCAACTCACACAACTACTGTTCTAATCCTTCCTTAGTCCCATTGAGGTCAATGATCTGTTGTTCTAGCCTTTCTATAGTCTCTCCAGAAGAGTCTGTAGTTCAGGAGTTGCAGTTCTAACCTTCAATTTTTGCTGAGGATTCCTGAGCTGTTGTTCCAAACTTTCCTTAGTCTTAGGGTCCTATTCACGGGCCGAGGAGGGCCCTATCAACAATGTAATGAGCGACGATCTGCTAGATCGCCGCTCGTTTACTGGGCCTATTCCACGGCCCAATGATCGTTGAGCGAGGCTGCAAGGACATCGTTGCCGATGTCCTTGCAGCATCATACATACCTGTCCAGGCTTCTTCTCCGCACTGTCTTCGACCCCGGTTCCCGCGCGCTCTATCTTCAGAATAGCTGGTCAGCTGACAGGCCACACTCAGCCAATCACAGGCTGAGCGCTCCGTCAGCTGACCGGCCATTCTGAAGATAGAGCGCGCAGGACCCGGAGATGAAGACAGCGCGGAGAAGAAGCCTGGACAGGTAAGGTATGATGCTTCTTCGCAAATAGTCAGTCACCCGCCGCGCACAGCTATTCAACCGTAGCGATGTGCGGTGGGGGAACGATGATTTTAGGTCTGGCCCTAAATGAACGATCAGCCAATGACACGATCGGCTGATCGTTCTCTCTTTCACCGAAAGATAATCAGCCGAATCGGATCAAATGGGGCCGATCTGGCCGATTATCGTTACTGTGGAATAGGAATTAGCTGAGGATTCCTGGAGCTCAAGAAGCTGTTGCTCTAACCCTTCCTTAGTTTTAGTGGAAGATTCTTGGAGCTCAAGTAGTTGCTGTTCTAATCCTTCCTTAGTCTTCACTGAGGATTCCTTAAGATCGAGGAGCTGCCGTTTCAATTCACCCTCACATTTTACTGAGGCCTCCTGGAGCTCAACAATCTGCTCATTTAATGTTTTCTCAGTCTTGTCCAGTGACTCCTGGAGCGCAAGCAATTGGTTTTCTAGGTCTTCCTTCGCTTGGTTGGACTCTTTCAAATTACAGATTTGCAGTTCCAACCCTTGGATGTCTTTTACTTTACTTTCAAGATCTTGTTGTAGACTCTTATTCTCTTCTTCTGCTACAGTAAACTTCTCAAGTAAGGAAGCATTAGTCGATTTCAAAGACTCAATTTCTGTTGTTGCTGAAACCTGAAAACTATAATAAGAGAAGTCATTAGGAGGAGAGCATGTAGCTGAATATACAGAAACACAAAATGTTCCTGAATTGGAGGTTCACACTGTGTAGGAAACTTTGGGCCTTAAAGAGTCACTGCCGGTAATTTTTTTTTTTTGCAGAAATCAATAGTCCAGGCAATTTTAAGAAACTTTAATTGGGTTTATTAGCCAAATATGCCATTATCTGCATGTAAAAAGCCTTTTCCCAGGTGCCCCCCCCCACCCCCTCCTCTCCTTTCTGTCATCCACGCCTCAGAATCAGAAAATCTCGACTGTTTTTTCATCAGTCGGATCTGTCTGGTCTATGAAGAGGGGAGGGGGAAGGGGGAAGGAGGGAGATTAGCCAGCAGCTGAGAGCAGAGCACAAAGGATTGCTCAGCTGGGGAGCTATTCAGAGCCCCAATTAGCCAGTGAGATTTAGGACTGTCAGGTCTTTGCTTGTGCACACTGTAAGAAAAGTATTTGTGTAAGGGCAAGGGGCTTGGTTTGTTTGGCACAACTCTTTATACCTGCTTGTAATTTTAACCCCTTCATGACTGACTTGGTGCAAGGATGTCCGGGTCTAATTAAAGCAATGTTCCTCCTCGACTTCTAAGAGCCATAGAACTTTTATTTTCCACCTACCGGGCTGGTTGGGGTGTCATTTTTTGGGGCACCATGTTATCTGGTTTTTATTAATTTGATAAGCCAGCGATACGATTTTTACTACCTGTCCGTACCTATATGAATACAACATTATATAGGCCTCTTGCTACAAGAATCTCCGCACATTAAGAGTCCCTGATAGGTTAACTTATAGTTGGACCATTTCTTACCTTGAAAACGTCTATATGGACACTAGAAAGAATGTTTTTGTCCAAGAACTTTTCCACTCAGAGAACTGTTTATCAGCGTCCAAGCCGTTCTCAGAGGAAGCTGCCGGTCTGTACAGTGGGAATAATGTGAAAGTATCATTGCACAGAATGTATTGTTCTAACCTTTTGAATAATAATAATGAATACTAATATAGATGCCATTGGCATGACTGAAATATCTAAATCACTAGCACCGCCTCATCTATGTCTTATTAGCATTGTTACCACCCTATATTTTATCTGTCTATAAAATGTGATAGACCATAATAAACTTGGGCCATTTCTCCAGGCTTATAATCATGATACATTGTCTTATCTGTGTCAGTGACGTATAAGGTAACGAGGCTGTAATACTGCAGGATTCCAACTCTAGATATAATTAAAAACCATCCTTTACCTGGGTTTTGGCTTCTCTCCCATAGAGAGAGTCAACATATAAATTTAGACTTAACATTTGGCGTCCGAACCGGACTCAGCCTCTTGCACCGAACGCAGACAGACGGGATGCGGTGATTTATCCGTCATCGGACGCAAAGATATAACTGGCCAGGTAAGAAAGACTTTCCTTTCTTACGTACTATCTGTGCCTCAGGGGAGGGATCTAATCAGATTCCCCGTCACCTGCGTCTTCTATATCTGTTTGTAAAGCTGAGTCTATTTGTTAGACAAAGAACTCTGTAACCCAGGATAGGACCAGTTAAAGTGCTGCATTGCCATCGCAACTGTTGTGTGATTGAGATAAGCTGTTGCTGTATTTATGCTGAATTAGGAAAGGGATTGCCGAACATGATCACTTCTGCGTCCTTACGGGGAGGCTGTGATTTGCTAACCCTTGTAATACAGCATGGCATCGAGAACAGCTGCGAGTCACAGACAGCAGGCACCATAACTTTTGGAGTGACGGGTTCCTGATAAGTGATATCTGTCTCGAGCAGCGGGAACAATCTTGTATTGATCCCATTATTTTTGCTTGTAACTGTGGTAGAGAGGCAGGTCAGAAGATCTGTGACTTACCCCTTGCCCCCTAGGAGGATTAGCAAGAGGGACAGTAGGTGCTGTAGTGCGTCGCCATAGTGTGTCACTGTGACGGCTGGGCCTATAGCAAGGTTGCTGTAGTGCGTCGCCATAGTGTGTCACTGTGACGGCTGGGCCTATAGCGGCTGTGTTGTTAAAACCTAAGGTTTATGTTTCGTTCCCCAATACGCTCCTAGGGATTAGCTGAGCAAGGATGAGACAGTTATTCTCTAAAAAAAGGGATCCCCAGTCTCCACAAGCAGTTATGTGAGCTGATGTGAAGCTAAGGAGTTAGCGATGGGCATGATGAAAAAAAAAAGATGCAGTGCAAGATCTAGAACAGAATCTTTAGGAGGCTTGATATGAAGGCAGATACATGCTTAGACCCACCAACCTCTGCTCTCTGACCACACCTGGAAAC